>NC_048415.1:2153706-2159445 GCF_013103735.1 Etheostoma cragini
TTTTGAGAGAAAATATTATAAATATTATATGTTCATACCAATAGCAAAGAATAATATTTGATACCAAAAAAAGTTTAAATACAAATTTTAAATTTTTAAAATTATTTCTGAGGAAAAAAAATCCCTCTCAAAATACTTTTTTAAACTCTCAAATATGTATTTCTTGCTATCAGTGTGAAAAAAATTCTCTCAAAAAATAATCTGTTTCTCTCAAAATGTTTTTCTTCTCGCTCTCAAAACGAGACAAAGAGTCTTTGCTCTCGATGTAATTTCATGCGCTCATCCCAGGATTTTCCTTTTAACTGTGAGAATAGTGTCCTGGGCGGGGCCACGTTCCTATTGGCCAGTCGGGTGAGCCCCGTCTTGTCTTGGGAGTCGATCTGAATCATTACACCGATGTCACCGGCATAGATGCGCTGCCTCAGTTGAGCGTGGAAGCTAGCGGTTGCTAGCGTTAGCTAACTAGCAGCCAGCCCGCTTTTAAATAAACGCCCCTCCCCCCACACACACACACAAACACACAAACACATACATACACACACACACATACACAATCACGTCAGCCACACGTACACAAAATCTCACAAGTACAAAACCCCAGGCCAATTAATTAAAATCTACTACAAAAGCTACACATTATTCCAGCCTATAGTGCTGCCTAGCCTCGTTTCACTACAGAACCTCCTCCCCTGTTGGCTGGAAGCTGTATTACAAGCAAACTAATTCAGAATTTGTGTTTTTCAGCATTGTTCCTTTTACAAAATCATGAATGGCTGATGTGGGTTTGCATCCTCTACGTTGTCGGTCGAAGCTTTTAACTTTTAATTTGCTGTGCAGAGCAACAGAAGGAGAACAGCTTTCCAAGCAGTAGTCAGTCTCATAATGACCTGGTTGTAAATCTAACTGAGAAGGAAATTGGGAGACAGGTGATGAAAGACAAAGAGCAGAGCGGCGATTCAATTTAAGACCCCCTCCCCCCCAAAAAAATATATTCAAAGCATTGGCTCAAAGTGGCAAATCAGTTTTGATTCAGGTTCAACTCTTCTATCCTCAGACAGACCAACAACACACTAATACGTCCGGGAGCCAACACGTCATCACACCTAAAACATTTCAGGTCCGATTCCAGAGACTCCCAAAACGACGTCAAAAACACGCTTGTCTCATGATCATTACTAACTGTTGGTTGCTATGACCTGCTGGCAAATCGAACCCATGTGGTTGTCTTCTTGGTGAGGGAGTGCTGCCTGGACCAGAACTAGACGACCCTGATCCACTAGACCAAGACTAGCCATGATGCTTCTTTGTTGTTTCTATTAATTTCCCAAGTCACAACTAAATTTTGGTCTGAACCTCTGCCATACGTCAACAATCAAAAAACTTAATGCACATTATATGTAGGGATCGACCGATACTGGGTTTTCAAAGCCGACACAGATACAGATTAATAAAACCGATAATTGAGATTTGGAACCGTTATGCACTTAAAGTAAAAATGAAATGAAAATCTTTAAATTGAATCAAGTTTCAGTTTAAATCAAGATTTTGGAATGTCACAAAATCCAACACATTTATTTTCTCAGACACCCACATTTTGCTTCTCAATATGCAGTAAATATGTATTATATTAATATATATACTGTATATACACATTGTACATATACTGTAAATGTATATATATATATATATACACATGTGTCAGTCTCTCCATGGACACACATTACACCATATTCTTGATCCAAGTCCTTTTTGCCTGTGGCCCTGATGACTATTTCTTTTATACACACACATACAAAAAACTAAAGAAGATAAAGCAAGTGATACAATAAAAAAGGTTAAACTTTACTTCAGGATGCATTTTTGGACGACAATACAGATTAGCGCTGCCTGCTGTCATGGAGACGTGCAGCGTCTTGTCCCTCCGGGGTGCTCCGAGGCCCTTTATCAACCGACTCGGGGAGACTGACCAGTCCGACTGCCTGATCTGCCGAGGGCTGGTAGTCTGGTCGGTGTGTCAGGGGCTTAATTTCACATGTTTTTATCTCTCTCCTCACCCACACGCCTCTTCACCCCCCAGCAGAGGAACAAACAAACGGGGGTTTCAAGAGGAAAAAGAAAGCATAATCAAACGTGTGTCCTTATCATTGTGTCTGTGTGTGTGTTGAGCTGAGTGTGAAGGGATGTTTTAAGTCCTGTTGCAGGAAGAACTGACTTCCAAACATTCATCAGTGATGTGAAAATGTGTGTGTGTGTGTGTGTGTGTTGCTGGTGTGTGTAAAGAGTAAAGCAGCTGGAAGTGCTGTGGCATGCGGAGCATCCTGAGTGACAGGTTGTCATGGCAACACAACAAGACCGTGCCCTGACAAGAAACCATCGAGGTTGTGTTTACCAACGAGTAAATGATAAACCAGTCGACCGCCCTTCTTCTCCTATTAGCTTTGTGAGTCATGCTGATAGTGTGCGACCACTTCAGAGGACGACAATGCTCCACTTTATGTTCATAACCTGAGAAATGTACAGCCAGTGTGTGTGTGTGTGTGTGTGTGTGTGTGAATGTGTATATATGTGCGTATGTGTGTGTTTACCCTCTGCTGGACTCTCCGATCTGATCAAACACGCCCGGCTCAGGAGTGCCAACGTAAACACTCACACGCTTGGAGATAAGCGAGCAGAAATGGGCCTTTGTAGCGCTTCCAGCTGTTTTGCAGAGTAACAACCGTCTCTCAGCAGCCCGAGGCCGGCGCTGCTACTTCGGGGAGTAAGGGTGATCAGTGTCATCAGTGACGCAGCCGACCTGGACGCTCTGAGGGAGAAACGTTAGTTTTTACCCACGGCTTTCCCTCGCACTTCTTACCCTATGACCCCGTGTGTTGCAACACCCCTTACTGTAAAGCCTTGTAGATTCTGGACACTGGAGCGTGGGAGGCTTAAACACAACCCCAATTGCTTAAGAGTGTGTTTGCATGTTTATAGCCTAAAGTGCGTGTTTGTACTGTACATCTCTGTTTACATCCGTGTTTAAGCGAGGGCGTTTTGGGTGCGTGTGAGTGACGCCAAACATGCTCAACATCAAACATGTGCTACGTCTGCAGCACATACATGAGAACAAACAGGACTTTTTTTGCCATGAAAATAGAGAATCCCTGGTCTCCTGGATTACTGGTTCCCATACTCGTGGTCAAGACCCCTGCAAGGTCAGTCTGATGGGTCGTGAAGTGATTAACAAGATTTCTGCCAAAACCAAAAGTAGGATCAGCTATGTGCTTGCGTGGGTTGGGTTCGCTCCGATGAGTTTGAGTTCGTTCAAACTTTTAGACAAAGTGGCAAATTGAACTGAAGCAACGCCAATGTCAACAGGAAATCAACGTAGCGTCATGAGTTGTAACCATAGACAGTTAAAGAAATGGACCAACAGATCCCGTAGCTCTGGACGGAGACCAGTAAAGGATATTAGAAGCTCTTTTCCGGTGATGGCTGAGCATTACTGCAGCCTCCAACTGAGTTAGACAACGTAGATGTGATGTGGGCAACCTGTCTGAAAGTTGTAATTCTTCTGGTAGCTGTGCAAGAGAAATCTCAATCATTACCTATCAGCAGAGACGGAGAGCGCAGATAAATGTTAGGAGAAAACATAGACACAGGCTAATTACTGCTAAGTAAAGTGATAGTTAACGTTAGTAATTAAACCTAAACAGCTAATTTGAGTCCAAACTGTGTGCGAGCTTACCCTGTACTATACGGTGATTCCTCTACCATGCAACAGTGGGTTGTGTGGTTGGAACACAATTGTTATTGGGGGGGGGGTCCTTTCTGCAAGGAAAGGGGGCGGTAGAGCGGTTGCCTGCCAATCGGAAGGTTGGGGGTTCAATACCTGGCCCTGTAGTCCCATGTCAAAGTGTCCTTGGGCAAGACACTGAACCCCGAGTTGCCCCCGATGCTGTGCATTGGAGTGTGAATGTGTGTGAGTGTATGAAGCAGCTGATGAGCAGGTGGCACCTTGTAGGGCAGCCTCGTCCACAGTGTATGAATGTGTGGGAATGTTTCCTGTATGATGTAAAAGCGCTTTGAGTAGTTGGTAAGACTAGAAAAGCGCTATATAAATACAGCACGTTTACATTTATTGTTAGCCTATTTTTATGAAAACGTCTACTACAGAGCCGTTTCGCGAGGTATAAGGTAATGGAGCCTTTCAAACATTCTTGTGTTTCTTTAGAAATAAACAACGGACAAATAGAGTCTTTAAACACTTCAGATGTAAAGTTATTTACTGTCAAAGTGGCGCCAAAATGAATGGCAGTCAATGGAATGCTAACGGCAGGTGATGGCTTATTAGCATCAAAATGGCGCCAGAGGAAGCTACGCTCAGAGAGGAGGGGCTTACCCCCTTGGTTGTTACTGCTAAAATGATCTCTTTTAAGTAAATAAACCGTTTTATACTTAACTGTTTTAAAAATCTCGGCTTTTTTTTGAAAATCTTGGAGATTTTAAGGGGTTACAAGGCCAAAGTCTCAGGACCCAACCCTGTCTCATAAAGAAATGACTTACTGGTCGAGGAAAACACATTTTTGAGCGTCAGCTTGTGTAAGAGAGGCTTATTTTTTGTTGATGTTGTTTGGGCATTTTAGGCCATATAGTGTATGACAGCTGAAAACATGTAAGGGAAGAGAGAGAGGGAATGACATTCAGCAAAGGGCGGCAGGGCGGAGTCAAGGAGTGAACCTTTACATATGGGGCGCCTGCTCTACCAACTGAGCTACCCAGGCGCCCGGAGCGGCCGTAATAAACACGTTTTTAACGCTGGGAATGAAAACAAAACTACTTTGTTAGGTTTAAAAAAGAATACATTGTCACGTAAGTCATTTTACGTATGAGATGTAAGTACGTTAGGCAAACAAGTCAACATTAAGTTCCCACAGGACACAGACCGCGACTTCCTCCGTACGTGGACTTGCTCTACCACGATCAGAAAAATATTTGTGATACGTCTAAGAAAAGTTAAAATCCAACTATCAGGGAATGCAAAATGCCCTCAAAACACAGTTGAGAATGCAGTTTAGTTGTGTGGGAATGTAATTTACATCAGACGGGGCTGGAGGAACTGGTTCATCCAACACCAGCAGCAGGTTCAGATCTACAGACTGTTTTTCCACTTTTAAAGGGTGGAGCACAGTTAGGTTTAAAGCACATGATTCATCCCGAAAGGATTTTAGATTTTAACGAATCCATGTGCAAGGACTGAGCGCTCAAATGCTTTCAGCGTAGGCCTACAGAACTGAGACGATTTTTCCAAGAAATTTGGTCTCACAACAGTTTCTTCAAAAGTGAGAAACGAAACACTCCCTGGAGGTCTTCAAGAAAAGCCCAAAACACAAACTTCTCTTTTCTGATTAGTCGAGTAAAAACATCCTCCCACGAGATTGTTTCTCATCAAGGATTTCCCCATTGCAAGAGTGTTATTCTCCATCTTGTACAATGTGTTTTCCCTGCAAGCACATCAGCACAGATACACACTGGGTCAATGAACTCCACGTTGTGTAAGAACAGCAGTGACCCTCGCTAACCTTCTGCTGGAGCTCCTGCATGTTTGGTCTCTTTTTAAAACGTCCACGCAGATGGAATGTGACGTGCTGAGAGAAAACACCTAGGGCGTTTCTCAATATTTGTTCTTCTATGGACTTGTGTTCTTGTGTTCTTGTGAAACGTCATGTTTGGTGGCCAAAGTACTGACCCAATACACAA
>NC_048415.1:2159545-2183470 GCF_013103735.1 Etheostoma cragini
CAGGTACAGCTAGCAAGTACGGTCTCCCCAAGAACACAAGTCCGTTCTTTGCTTACTTGGTATTGAGAAACGCCCCTACAAACATGCGGAAAATGTTATAATAACCTCTGAAGAAGAGAGGCTTGTGGTGGCGTGAGGTAAACTGATAAACCCTGTGAAAAACAGATCGGGAGAACAACACAATGACCTACAGACTGACATCTGTAGACAGAAAGGACATAAATACATACTTTTCCTCTTAGGCCTGCTGTCATCTCGCCACACAGGTAGTTTGGGGTTTATTTGTCTCGGTTTAGAGCTAACGACCAATACACTGGGGGCGAATGGAGTTCTTGGTTATTCAAAGTATTGAAAAATGACACGCCGTAAATCCTCTGAGGAGCACAATCACAATTATTATTCCCCTTCTTTTCTCTCAGATGCACTTCTTAAACTGCGCCCTGCCTTTTATATTTTGCAGTCTCAGCTCACTGGACTCCAACTTGTGTTCAATGAAGACCAAAACCAAGGTGATGACATGTTCCAATACAAGAAGGAAGACCGGCTGTTCTTACAACAAAAACAAAACAAAAGTGTGAAGAGGTATTTAGTTATTGTGCTTCACACCTGAGGAACAAACTCTCTGAACACCTGAGATCAACTCAAACTGCCCATTTCAGTCAGGGCTGAAGCATTATTGTTTACTGCAGCTTTCTCATAAATGCGAAACATCCTTATTCATTATTATTATTATTCATTCTTGTCCTTAAAGTTACTCTTAATTTTGAACTATTCTTTCTCTCGTAACTGCCCTGTGTCTCTTAAATGCGCTTTTGTTGTTTGTGTTCACAACGTGTTTCTATGTCTCTGTAAAGCACTTTGACTTGCCTTTTGTATAAATTGTGCTATACAGTACAAAAAAACTTGCTTTGCCTTAAAGAAACATTATACATGTAAGAATTGGTCTGTCTTGCATCCTTTTACGTTGCGACAAAAAGCCAGTCGGAGATGAACTCTTGTCCGGCGTCTTCTTGCTCAGTAAATTTCTCCTTTTCTTTTCTTAGCCTCCTCCATCCCTGTCCTCTTCAGGCTCTATAGCTCTGTCATAATGTCCCACCCCCCCCCACCCCAAAGTTACAGTTAGCCTCAGTGTTACTTTAGCATTACATAAAGCTGAAATTATGCTCTTTTGGACAAGGTCTTGATTGCAGAAGAGATTGGACATAAATATCAAATGTTTAGGAAAGCATCAGGTGTCTCAAATGTTGGCACATAAAACTAGAAACACAGCCAGGCTACATTAAATGTGAGGGAACATAAGTCTTTGGGGGATTTTGTGTGCACCGACTTAACTATAGAACAGACTTTTTCACCTTTATGGTGCTTCCAAACGTTCATACGAAGCTCATTATGTGCTTGGTATGATCTGTGAAAACATGTACTCTTCAGTAAATGCTCCTCCTGCATGTACTATAATTCCCAGCGGTAACATGACAACGTGTGTAACTCTTCCTCACTGTATACGATCTTTTGGTCTGTTTTTTCCTTTAGAGAGTTCTGTGACGTGGATGTTATGGACAGACTGTTCTAAATGAGGAAATGATCTTCAGACACGTGTTTGATGGAAGTAAGGGGAGGAGGAAGAGGAGGGGGAGGAGGAGGAAGGATAGTAAAGTAACAGTGAGTTTGGATGAAAAAAGTGTTCCTGCATGGGGACATAATAATGACAAATCCTCCCAGCACTGCTCTCCGGACCCATTCATGATTTTGTTTCCAGTTAACTTTGCCAAGTGCAATCCTTTAGCTTGGACTTCCTCCTACTTCTCATTAGAGCAACGAGAAGCTGCACTGCAGCTAAACACACACACACACACACACACACACACACACACACACACACACACACACACACACACACACACAGAGGAGGAAACCAAACACAATAGATGCTGGCGCATGGGAGCCTGGATTTCCTGGGTTTCCCACACACAAGTGTACAATCACAAGCTTGCAAACACATACACTCATTTGAAAAAACAACAACACAGAAACAAACACACACACACACACACACACACACACACACAAACACACACACACACACGGTGAATCATCATACAACATGCCAAGATGCTGCAGGCTTACGTAAAAATCCGTTTACCCCATTCACCATATCAAAGCAGTGTGACTGTCCTGAGACTCCTCCGCCATGAATGACCCCGGCTCTGTCTCCCGGTTTTTCTCCCAGACCTCAATCTGTGATCTGCGTTGCCTGTTTAATAAATCATCCGATTAAGGAAATCTTGAGAGAAGGAGAAGAGAAGAAAAAAACTAACTTTGTTGGGAATTAGCGTCACTGTGCCCTTCTCACATCACATTCCTGGTGGCTGATTGTCGGGCCTGAGCGAGGACGCTGGGGAACCGGACCACGCCACTGACACGTCCCGGGACCAGAGACCACAGTGGTTTACTGACCTCCCAGCTGCACTAAAACCACAGCTTTAAATATTCCTGTCACGTGACGGGTTTTAATGTATATTAGATCCAAAAACGTTACACATTGTGGGCCGGGTTGTGTCCAACCAATCCTTGTTTTCCCTTCCTTTCAAGGCCATGCATCTGTCCTTTTAGGAGCTCTAACTCAGTATCAAATCTTATGACGTTGATCTTGGTGCCTCTAACCATGTGTCCATCTACACGTTTTTTATGCAAATTAAGTAATATTGAATCAAAAGGTTGTGGTCATTTTAAGGTTACAACCCACCATGAAATGAAGAAGACGTTGTTTAAGGTCAATTCTGCTTTCTTTGCAGAAACACACCAGCTGTTTTAGATCTGTTGGTTTAGAAAATCTGAGAAATGGCATCATTTATCTGCATCCTCAGAGCGATGTTTCGATAGCATTTTATTTTTATAGTCTGATATGTTGTTATCACATAAGCAGTATAACAGCTTGTGTAATATTAACCTTTTAGTGTTCAGGTTTTTAATCCCTTATGTCTCTCCATCTTTACACCAACCGGTTCATTACATAGACATGCTGAGCTTTACACACTTTACACCAGCAGTCAGTCAGCCATATGAGGGGCTGTCTGTCATGAGATATCACAGCCGGACGGGGTGTACCACAGTCTACATTCCCTCAATGAACACAGAGAAAGCTTGACCCTGGGACCTGTACCTGAACCTGAAAGCTTGACCCTGGGACCTGTACCTGAACCTGAAAGCTTGACCCTGGGACCTGTACCTGAACCTGAAAGCTTGACCCCAGGACCTGTACCTGTCTGCCTGTAGGCCTCCACGTGATTTTTTTTACTCCAATGTAATACTAGAAGTTGAAGCTCTCCTTGCGAGTGACGGAGGTTCACAATACATACGTCAACCTCAGACAGCCTCGGTGTTGTATTCAAGCAGGTGTGCATTCTTTCTGTGGGTGTGATTTCAAACAAACCCTGTTTTTGTGAGCTTCATAGATACCCCTCTTTTGACGCCCTACAAAGGTTTAAATCACCACAAATGGAATCTGGAGGGTGTATGTGCATGTGTGTGTGTGTGTGTGTGTGTGTGTGTGTGTGTGTGTGTGTGTGTGTGTGTGTGTGTGTGTGTGTGTGTGTGTGTAAGTATGTGTGTGTGTAAGAGCAACTCCTGAGACAACAAGTCTGTTTTTCCCTGTGCTCCTGTCAAAGGTAAACATTCCAGTCTTGGGACGTTCAATGCCAAGCGCTGTTTGATCTCCATCATGTGACATCTGAAAGACATGGAAGCCCCACCTCCACACCTCCATACCCCCACACCCCCACACCAGTCTCGCTGATCCTCGCCCTCCCAAACACATACCCTGCAGCAGCCAAACAAGGGCTTTGTGGTGTTCCTGTCGGGGTCTCGGGGCTCTGACTATCCCGTTGTGTTGTGTTTTTCCGAAGTAAAGTAGGTCTTGTCCCTGACCTGAGATGACTCTGGTCTGTCTGACCACTCCGCCCCCTTTTCTGATCTAACTGCACAAAAAACACTAACCTGTCAGCTACCACATGTGGATGTTCCATCTTCCGTACTTCGCAACTGTTTAATCCCTCCTGTCTCTCCGTCTTTACATCAACCGGCTCCTTACACAGACATGCTGTGCTTGACAAGCTTTACACCAGCAGTCAGTCAGCCATATGGGGGGCCCTATATCATAAGATATCACCGCCGGACGGGCTGTACCACAGTCTACATTCCCTCATCAACACAGAGTTCATCCTCATCATACAATCGCAGTTCAGCTAAGGACAGATGGGTTTAAACCCCCCGCAGACTCTGCAACCACTTACTCCATTCACCCATTTTAATTTGTTTGTTCTGTTTGTGTGTTTTCCTCATGTGTCACTCTTCTTAATAATAAACCCACTCTATGTATCAGGAAACCTTTAACTCCACTTTACTCAAGTAATAGAAATACTTGCACCAAAATGTAAATAAGTGCAACTGTCAAATTCATATAGTGGAGTAAAAACTACACTATTTCCATCCTTAAAGCAAATGGAGTATTTAAGTGAAACACAAGAACCACTTTCTCTGGCTGTAAACTTGGGTTTTTATGATGAGACTGGGGATGTTGAGTTATGGATTAAAGCACTTCCTGTTCAGTGAGAGTGAAAAAGAACATCCTGTAGGGACACGCTGTGGGCTCTCGGCTGCATATGTGTACAAATCACTGGAATTACATGACAGAATGGACGAAATAAAACCCTAAAAAACCTCAACAGGTCGCTCATTACAAACTCTGCACAGCCAAACTTTATATAAATCAACTGAATTTTATATTATTATACACAAATATATCAGACTGAATATTCATTACAAAAAATGATGTTTAAAATATTGCAGAAAGTATTTCCCTTTAATGGAATGAAACAGCCATGAAGGCATACCTGATACCCTCAAATGGATTGGCAGGTCTCTCCAAACGATTAACATAAGATAACAGCCCAATCTCCCAAAAATCAGTCACGTTTCCACCGGAGATTTTTCCCCTTCAAAGCAGAAAAGCTTGATGTGTATTGATCTGTCAATGATATGGTTAAAACCATTCAGACTGGCCCTTTAATCATCTAAACATGTTCTTCAGCTGAGTAATACTACAATGTTAAAACACTCATTAACAAGTGGAATTATTAGCAATATGTGCTAATAATTCACACCCAATATGCACGATAAAGCAGGAAGTACAGTAAGTTTATTTATTTAAAGTACAATACTTAGGGGAAATTTGAGGTGCATTTACTTTACTTGCAAATTTCAATTGAATGCATCCGTATACTTCTACTTTAGAAGTTTCTGCTGCATTATACTTTCTACTGTACTCTTCCCTGAGAGCTTTAGATAATAGTTATTTACTTAAATGTACTGTGATGCAGACTAGCTAATTTTATATATTTTATTTATTTTACCTTTATACCAGAAAAGCTTGATTTGTACATTTATACATTATACAAATACATACATATACATATGTATATATACTATTAAGATATCAAAGAACAATTTAAGGTAATAAGATACTACAACTTTAAGGTACTTTACTTGATTATATCCCTTTTTTTGCCTTTTTGATTTGACAAAATAAATGTATAATAAGCTTTTAACTAACTTCATAAGAACTGACTATGAGAAATGGAACATCCAAACACTCGTAGTGTTGGTTTTCTCCACATATGGTCCAGAATCTGCTCGCTACACACACACAATCTTTGCAGCGTGACTGTTTTTCTGGTAGCGGACGGGTTCATCCCATCAGCGTGAGGCTCCTTCTGAACAACAGTTTTTTTGTCTGCAAATAACCTAAACTAAACTAGGGAAAGCTATAACTATATTCATATACAGTAGCTCATTTCAGCAACAAGGCAATTTAAAGTGCGTTCACATAAAACACAAAAAGAGCAGTTAAAACAATTAAAAACATCTCTTGAAGAGAATAGAAAACAACACGCTGACATTGACCCCAATGTTGCTCCAAACTTCTTACATCAGCTACTCTGTTTTTCTACAGTTATGTAACCTTATAACTGAGCTCAATGGCCTCTCCATATGCACTGTGTGTCTGTGTGTGTGTGTGTGTGTGTGTGTGTGTGTGTGTGTGTGTGTGTGTGTGTGTGTGTGCGTGTGTGTTTTGGTAAAAATGAACAAAGGAAGATCACTTTTAACTCCAGGAGACGCATCTCCGCTGGCTTTATTTTTTATAATCATAATACGACCAATATCATCGCAGTGCAAACACTTAGTATAAAATATCGTCTTTAACAAAATTTACATTCACATAAAACATCTCGATAAATACATCTTCAACAAAAGAACTTGACAAATATTGTTTCATTCATAATATATCTCTGAAAAAGACTCTGCAATGTACAATAATAGCATGTAATACCTACATATAACAATTGAAACCCGTATCATACAGTATGAAAATATCCAATTTACAGGAACAAAAATATTGTACATAACTTCTTTTCCATCAATTTCAATTAACTGGTTAAAGCAAATGTATAAAAATCCTCATTTTTAATCTCAAAGTAAGCATACAAGCATCAAGCTACTATATAGACTGTGTCTATCTATATCTATATCTATATATAGATATACATAGTCTTTAAATCTATTTAAAATATGATGACAAGAAGTACAACATCATCATTTCAGTCAGTTTATCGTGTCCAAATAATTCTTTTCAAAAAATCAACACTTGCCATCATTTGATCATCGAGTTACAAAACTGTTAAAGAACAGTAAAAATACAGGCATTCAACAGAAGGAACATCCACAATAACCGTATCTACGCATTCAGTTGTGCTACGGCTCAACACCAACAAGTCTGATATGTTTATGAAAATAGGTCGGCACATTTGAAAACCAGCTACCTGTTGACTACAGCAGGAGCGGGGAGGACGTGACACCCCCGTCCTGATGTCAAACTGTCCTAAAGAAATGTCCCGAAAAAAAAGAAAAAAAGGTTCGCGCACCGAGCTCATGAAGAAGACACGGGTCAAAAAAAGCACCTTACATTCAAGAGGGCCGCTACCTTTAGCGCATGCATGAGGACTACATTTAAAGAGAGTCACTGTGCGTCCGCCGCTCGGCCTGTATGAATGTTTCATCAAAGCATGCATGTAGGAGCCACAGGCTTGCAGGCAGTGCATGCTCGAACAGATTAGAGGAGAGTCAATGGCTGTGGTAAGCCGTACTGTATGCTATATATAGCATGCTATACCATAAAATAAATCATCTGGATTTGTGTGAGGAACCCAGACACAGAGGTTTGGGTGTCTCCTCATAAACAGCAGTTTTCTTCTCTCGACCCACGCAGCTTTTGAGTTCATGAAAATAGTAGAACAGAATATTTAAACAATAGAAAATATTTTCTTAATAAACAAGCACGCAGAGAAATAAAAGGTTTCGTTTTTTTCCAAATCGAAATCCCTTAGGAAGGAATCACACTCGCACAATACAGAAAATAAGTGTTTCTAAGTCATGCTTCAACTCCACAGAGATACACACTTGTGCGGCTAGCTATGCACATTCTATTGGCTACATACAATATCAGGTCAAAAATAGGATCCAGCTGGCTACAGCATGCAAGGGGCTGAGATAGGAGACAAACCGCTTTATTGCTACACTTTGACGAGGAAGAATCTAAAAGTCAAGCATCACAGGGAAATAGACAGCACACATGACTGAAATGCAGCAGTGGCATCATGCACTTGTAGACACTGAGCGGCTCAGGGAAACAAGAGTTTACCTCAGGTGCCGCTGGAGTGTTAAAGTGAAGGGGCATACACGTCCAAGAGATGACTTGATGCAACGCCCTGTCGTATTTTGGCAAGTTTATACTACCATTTACAATTAAACATTTGGCTTCATCTACTTTAAAAACATGCCCCTGCAATTCATTAATTCACCCGAAGTGGTGTCCAATAAATCAATAACGAATCTAAAAGGCAACAAAAAAAATGTCAAGGAACTCATTGTGAGGGGTGTTCGCTAAGGCAAAGCCCTGATTTGGCTTCAAACTGAGAGAAAAGGGTCAGCTAAAAGTTGTGAAAGGAAATTCCACATGTGGTTGTGGATGGCTTTTGTGCTACACTATCAATTGTGCAATTGTTTGTGATTTTGATGCTGATATATCCATTCCGAATAATTGTTTACTGCTTAACAAGTAGCTTTTAAACCAATTGATAAATATAACAATGTTACTAATAACACCACTGTGAGGACATGTCTCTCTGTAAATCAATGGTATTGCTTCATCTTTACAGCCCCAGTTCTGCGGGTTTTATAGACCAAACTTTGTTGTTATTTTGATGCTGATTTAGGTTGTTACAGTTGTGGGTGTCGACTCTGAAATCGCAGAGACATCCTTAACCATTGATTGGTTACAGAGCAACGTGGCTGAAAGCACCCTGCACCTCGTTCATGGCACCCCAGCGGTGTGAAACAACCAACAGGCCTCGAGTGTGGAGGACGAGTCCGACCGAGGTCTCCTCAGACTCTAGTCCTAAACCCAGTCCAGGCCCAGAGTCCACGCCTCCCATTGGACGATTAGCGCCTCAGCTGTCTCCCACATCCAGTAGAAGAAGAGTGGAGGTCGGCTCTACTTTTTCCCGGCATTGAAAAACTCTCTCTGCTACTACTATCATGTATCATCCGTGCTATCCCCCACCCCTAGTGTCATTTCCTTGTTTACCACAATCCCAGTGAAGAAGGTATCCATCACACCGTTGCCGTGGGGACAGAGGGCAGGTACCTGGTGGTGCTGGAGGAGGTGGTTGGTTTGGACGGGCTCGGGGTCCTGGCCGTGGCGTAGGTGGTCACGGTGGGGGGGCTCAGCCTGGTGCACACGCTGCCCTGGGTGAAGGTGCTGAACCGCCGCTCTCCGTTGCCTGGCTGCTGCTGGATTTGAGACGGTCTGTTGCCGTGCCTGCGCCCTTCCAGGAAATATGTGAGCATCTGCCCTTTGCCCTTCACGCTGACCTGGCCCCGGCACACAAAGCTGTAGTGGTCTGTGAGGAGACGATGAACCTCCTCTGTCACCTGGAGAGGAAACACAGGAGGAGGACTTCATGCTAGGGGGGAGTTGAGCCAAAAAAAGCTCTCAAATACACTGCATTGCCTTCATTGAAAACAATGTACGTGAAGAATTAGTCTGGATCGATGGAAGTACATTTCCCAGATAAATCCTGACATATCAGCTCTCTGGCCTGTATGATTGCAAAAATGTAGAAAGAATGTGTTTGCAGCATTTACTTTGTAACAGCGATGTTTCGGGACAGACTGGTGGGATTGCTGTGGACAAAGTACAAACAGCCATACACTGGTTTGACCAAGTTCTGTTTAACCAGGCATTCAGCTCAAATAGCTCACGTTACTGTATGGTGCAGATCCAGATAACTTCATTTAATATTGTATGTGGAGTTTTCTTCAGCAGGGTGCAAATGTTCCACCGAAACAGGCTACCTTCTGAAACAGCTGCAAGACAACTGGGATTGGTTTAAAGAAATTCAAACCACCCAGAGCGCTTTCTTTCTCTCCTAACCCAGAATGTATGTGTGATGTAGGTAGACCTATCTTTACAGAACTGTGGAGATGAGTCTGGCAATGGGAGACTAGGTTTTGGATCTTTGAGCTGGCACGGTGGTGGTACCAAACTAACTTAAAAAGACTCCAGAAAGCTCCACACAGCTACTCTGCCCAGACGCTACTGCTGGACAATATAATAATATTATACCGATATCGTGATATAAGACTAGATATTGACTTTGATTTTGGATATCGTAACATCATAATATGGCATAAGTGTTGTCTTTTCCTGGTTTTAAAGGCTGCATTACAGTACCAGACTGTTCTACCTGTACTATTACGTATTTGCCTTTACCCACTTAGTCATTATATTCAATTCAATTTTAATTTGTATCTACTAGAACGGTTGGGTCCTTGTAAATTACGGAGCGTGGTCTAGACCTCCTCTATCTGCAAAGTGTCTCGAGATAACTCGTTATGAATTGATACTATAAATAAAATGTAATTGAATTATATCTACATTACTGATGGTTTTTTATAAAAATCTCTGTATAAATATTTTGTGACAGCAGCAATAGTCAACACTACAATATCGTTGCAATATCGATATCGAGGTATTTGGTAAAAAATATTGTGATATTTGATCTACGCCATATCGCCCTGCCTTACCAGACCCTCTTGCCAAGTAAACTAAGCTAAAACTACACTGACTTCACTATAAAGCTACAAATTGTTGGCACAGTTTTTCTTTTTGGATGTTTTTTATGCTGTCCTTTTGGCTAGGTGTCTCTGAGACTTTCACCTGATTATACAAAGGGAAATAAAGAAGATTGAAATGCTGTACCTGGATCTTTCCTTGTACTCCAGTGCTGTCCATCCTGCTGGCTACGTTCACTGTGTTTCCCCAGATGTCATACTGAGGTCTTCTGGCTCCAATCACTCCGGCCACCACTGGTCCCACGTTGATACCTGGACACATGAACACAACGAAGGGGCTGAAACACACACCCAACAACATTCAGGTCTCAAGTTTTAAAACAATGAAAGCGCTCTTACAGCGCAGATTACATTCAACTAATATAATTGTGGGAATGCTGTTGCACAGCAGTCCAACTAAAATCTAGCTTTAGCAATTCAATTTTTAAAACAATATCCACTTTTTTAATTTATTTTCTTTTTTTACATTAGTGGTGTTTTTAAACCATTCCCACTACTTCACCTCCTTCTTACTGATTTAAACTATTCAACCAGGTTAGCTTTAGTAATTCAGCTTTTCAGCATTCCCACGCATTTTCTGCAGCAAATGAATTTTCTAGTTTTCATGTTTTTTTCTTTTCTGTTTTTTCAATAATGTTTAAAAGATATATTAATCATTTTTTAGGTTATTTTGTCGACGACATGTCCCTCCACAAATCAATGGTATTGCTTTGTCTTTACAGCCACAGTTCCGCAGGTCTTAAAGGCCAAACTTTGTTTTGATGCACTTTTGGGAAAGCCAGCTTAACGCAAAATCCTAAAAGTTGCATTTGTGTTAAAGGGGGTTTAGGCAAAACACATGCAGTTTGACACATGCAGCCCCACAGTCAGCAGACAGGATGGCACTGTGTACACCAGGCTACGCTTGGATTAAACAAGGGCTCCCGTAGCAGGCTCTGCACAGGATACCCAACACAATGGAACCCAGAACTTCAGTGCTCGCCGTGACGAGCTTCCTAGTGTCGACGCTCTTTCTGTGATGCATTTCCTTCCCAATTTACCGGCACTGAGCAGCGGTGGTGTCCAGTGCAATAGGTCAGAAGAAGCACCAACGCCACTGTTTACATTGACCAGTGTGTGCTTGTGTGTGCTTGGTAGTGCATGTGTGTGTCTTTTCACTCACCTACTCTCAGGACAAAGTCATTGTAAGACTGGTAGTTGATGGCATCCAGGACGTCAAACATATCAATGGCAAAATCTGACACTGTGCATAAATGTGAGGTTGTGGACTTCTTCGCCTGGGAATCAGAGAAACACACAAATGTCAGCAACCCCAAACCAAAGTGGTTTTCTTTTCTGTCTTTTTTTTGCAGTTAACTGAGTTTATTCTTTAATTAATTATTTTTCTTTTTAAATCTGTGGAAAATTCTGGCCCTGAATGTCAGCAAAACGCACATCTATGCACAAACAAGCGTGCTTATGTTCAAGTTAGAAAGGGATATTACCCTCCATTTCTGTTTCCCCTATGTAATTATATACATTATTATCTCGGAGCGCAACAAAAGAACGCACCAGCGTTTTCCCCAAAGTCAAACCACCTTTGTGACTGACTGTTAAGTTGGCGTAAAGTTTTGCAGAAGTTGCAGAAAGGGCCCTTTTGTTTGTGAACTTTGCAGGATTTAGAGAAACTTTATGAATGCAGAATATGCTGACACCACGGAGGGCCGGTAATCCCTCACAGAGGATTTGTGGAGTGAAAAGTGACAAATATTAACACGCAGGAAATAGCTACCTGCAAAAATACTAGGCCTCTCAAAACTGTCGACACGTGCTAATACCCTGCAAATACAAACAAAAACTCATACGGGATCTAAATATAGCTTCTGAATGTGTACCTTGGAGGCAGTTGTAGGAACCAGCCCTACTGCAGCCATGTATGTACTGCCAATGGTCTTGATTTTCTCAATATCCCTGTAGCACTCTTTGTCCATCAGCTGGAAGGGGGAAAAAGAGAAAAGAACAGGAGGAAAGCATTACTACTCTTGCAAATATAAAATCAAACTGGAGTAAATTGTCAATCTAAATTCATACAGTATATACTATTGGTTCATATATATCATAGGTTGTGTTGGCAAACAAATCCAAATGCAAATTAAAATGGACTATTTTAGCATGTTTGAGTAAATGAATGCTTCATGTTGTTGATTATAGATTCTAGCAGGCCAAAAGTCATCTGTAAGTCATTCCTTATTCTGAAAACTTTCCCAACCGCAACCATTGCTTATTATATTGCATCAATAAACACAGTATTTTTTAAACCCTCAGTCATGGCCACAATGTCATCTTTTTGAAATGAGATTATGGAGGTCATGTTGCCCCAGATTCTCCAAAGGCAGAGCCGGCAGACATGAAAACTGCACGGGGAATATATATCTAAAAAATTGCAGATTTACGATGCAACAAAATTGACTCACCTCATCAAAGTCGGCGATGATCTCATTGAGCAGCCTGAGACACTCAACGCCCATGTTGTTCCCATCCAACTCAATGTAAAAGTCGTTGAAGTTGGCGATGGAGGCGAACAACACTCCGACCTGAGCGTAGGACTGGTAGTACAGGTCCTGGGGGGTAGAAAAGTGAAGTCAAAACTGTGATGACCTACAGCTGTGGGAAAGATAAATCACAAGGCAGGGGTCTGTTTTAGTTTATTTCATATTTGCTCAACATCCGAGATATGCGCCTTCACCCCAGTCAAACGGAGATGAAGGGTCCCTGTTAATCCACAGACCGCACTGTGAACAGTTTTCAGTTGAACGACTGGCCTCTCTGAGGAAATAGTGCCTTTTAAAAACTAAAAACACTGTGTTGTGTGGATTGTTTTTTTTTTAAGTCAGTTTTCAAAACAATTCTTGAATTTCTTTTAACTCCCACAGCACAGTGGATCAGTGGTTAGCACTGTCGCCTCACAGCACCATGGTTCCAGGTTTGAATCTGCTTCTCCTTTCTGTCTGCATGTTCTCCCTGTGTTAGCGTGGGTTTTCTCCTGGTTCTTGTGAATAATTGCCTGTGTCTATGTCCGCCCTGTGAAAGTCTGGTGACATGTCCAGGGTGTACCCCGCCTCCCGCCCCATGTCAGTAGGGGACCAATTAATAATGTTATGTATGGGTGCCTGGATAGCTCGGTTGGTGGATTGGTGTGGTTGGTTTACTTCTCGACGCAGCGGCGCTTTTCTGCGTGTCATTCCCCATCTCTCTTCCCTGTCCTGTATTCAGCTTTCCTGTCAAAAGAAAGGCCTAATATGCCCAAAAATAATCTTTAAAATAAATAAATAATAATGTTATGTATTTTCCATTAGTCTTGTGGAAGCTTATTCGCTAATTGATTCTACAAAAAAGATTGTATTATTTAGCCATATATTGTACACCAAAGGTCCAACTGTGATGAAAATGCACTGTGTTTCATTTATGTTCTTCTTTGCACACTTACAGTTTCTGCTGATTGTGGATTTAAATGCATTTTGGATACAAAAATAGGTTTCCTATGGAATGTACAATAATGTCAAAATAAGTAAGGTTATCGAAACATAACAGCCGGCTTCATTGCAGCTTATGGTTAAGATTCACTGTCATGATGTCTTTGACAGCAATATTGCTGGTGTATTACCAATCAGGATCCAAGTGATTAAGAAATATAAAATAAGCAAGATAACATTTTTGGGGTGCAATTTCTGTACTGACTAAGGTCACTGTACACATCTTTGAAACATTATACTGTACGTACAGTATATAAGTGTATAAAGGGCAAACAAATCCAGTATGCTTGCATGTGGCCACAGTAGAAAACAAATATCTTTTCAAGCATAATGTTGGAGCTGATAAACTTTGAATTCCAGGTAGCACACCCACTGTGCTGTGTTATGAATACAGTGTATGGGTGAACTTTAGCCCAGAGGAAAGAGAGGACGCCTCTCTATACACTGTAGCTGCGAGTGGTCACCGATGTGCCGGAAACGTACTTCCTGATTTCCTGCCCCCAGTGTTTACTAGCCTCGGCCTACTGTGGCTCTGCAGAAGCATTGTCAGCTGTGAGAAGAAAACAAAAGCCTTTGGAGCTTGACCCAGATCAGGGACTGGATTTTAACCAGTCTTTTTTTGGATCCCTTACGTTATTAAAGTGCAATGTTAATTCGCTGGCTTATGTCTGTTCTATAAATCTGTAAGTAGTCATTTCGCATGCCAGTCAAATGACCCCCTGTGGTCAATGTTTTTGTAGTCCTGGAGACAGATGCGCTATGATGTCTGTCATATTATGATTGGTGAGGTCGCTGTCAGTTCTCCTGCTCCATTGATTCTTAATTTCCCACAAAGCTGATCGTGGTTACGTGTCATTTAAACTTTAATAAATTTAAACTTCTCATCTCCAGTCCTGTCTGTATTTGTGAGAAGTGGCGCTGTCCCGAGTTAAACGATAGCCTACTTTACGGCTTTATTATTGAGTTAATAGGAGTGTGTGTTCGTGTCAGCCGCTGTCCAATTCCTAAGTTTTGAAACGCAAACATTTTTTACTATTTATTTTTTTATTTAAAGTACGTGCGCCCGTGAGCACCAACGGAGGAAAACAGAAATTGGCGCCTATGCCTTGAGCTCTTTATGCAACAATTTAGCTCTGATTTTGATTTTTTACTAATATGCTAAATAGACTAAATACCAACTTGCAACATCAAAGCTGTGTCGTAATTGTAGTTGTCTTCTTTAACACAAAACAGGCACTGAATACGTTGTACTATACCAACAATTACAATTACACAATCACCAGGGAAATGCATGTAACCCTCATGATAACATTTCCTGCTTAAGTATGTATTTTGCCAAGCTAAAATGCAGATTTTAGAATACAAACAATAAATTCTATAATATTGGAGATAAGGAAGAAATTTGAAAGGAAATGGCATTGGAGGAGAAGGCAACATTGTTATGTTAATGTGCTGTTTAATGGAAGGGTTGGCAAATAAAAGCTTCTATTTCAGTTTTTGACATTAGAATGTGAGTTTCCTTCTACTTTGTTATTTTGAAAGTGTCTCCTGACAGGAATTACAGCACAAATGTTACTAGTTATGAGCCATCAGATCCATTCATAATGTTTCCATTATGAATGGATGCATATTCATACTAACTAACTAATTTTTAAAGCTGGATACTATCATCAAACCTACAAAAATGTCCAAACATTAACAATAAGTACAGTATGTAGCCTAGACATTATGGACACAGTACTAGTGTTTACAAAGCTTGTCTTCTTTCGGGGCTACAAATTTCCTGAAAGGATGTATGTGTTCATCACTTCCTGAGAAAGGGAGGAGGGGGACAAGGAAGGAACAGAGATGAGTGGAGGGGATGTTCATCAGTCAGTGGAAACAGACACATAGGGCTGTCAGCTCACACTTCCACACACCATATGGTCTGGTCAAGCATTACCATAGGCCTGAACAGCTGGGATCTATTTCCCACATTAAGACCCAAACAGTTGCAGGGCATATTGGACATTTCTTTGCATTATGTGTCCAGCAACCTGCAACCTGCTCCAGTTTCAATTAGCAAACTATCCACGTATAAATCTCCTACATTACCTAAATAAAGAACTGAACCCAGCAAAAATCACTAAATTGGTGAGTTATGGGTCAAAGGACACCCTGAGCTAACAGCTAAATTTGGTTGAAAAGTGACAAATACTAACATCTAGGATTTCTAGTTTCACTGATGTGTAATCTAGCAGTGTTAACCGGATTAAAGACCAGCGGAAATATGCGCAAAGCCAGCAGTAATGAGACGGAAAAGAGGTGGGACTTTTCCAAAATAAAGATCTGCATGAGTTGTCCCTGTAACAGCCATATCAGCTACTCATCTCATGCATTTTTCACTCTGTTTGCAGAACTGTATCACCCCTGAGATCCAGACAAACTACATCTTTAGCTACAGGTTGCTAAAAGAAATGTGAGGAGAAAATATTCTCTCCATCTCATTTCACCAAATCAATTTCTGTGTGCATTGAAAAAATTAGAATTTAGCATTAGCATTTTTTTGACAATGCTTAATGTATTGCATGAAGGCAGTAGTACGTGTTGCATTTATTTCAGCAGGACTGGAGGAAACTTTACCGCAAGCAGCTGCAAGTCCTGAAAAAGTCTGTGGCACTGGCTCACTAACTATCATCATCCCTGTATAATGTTCATCTTCATAGACACATAGACCATATCTAGTAAGGATTAGTACTTAACAGTGAGTTTAACATACTTGGATTCTAGTAGGTAATCAATTATTATTGCTAATATTATCTATGTATATATAAAGATCTTTCTCTCTCTCTCTCTCTCTCTATATATATATATATATATATATATATATATATGTGTGTGTGTATGTGTGTGTATTTCTCTGTCATCAGCATTTAATGTGTGAATGTACCCACATTTATCTTTTTTCTTGACACTATTTGTTATATTTTTCTCTTATATCACGCAGAGTCTCTGGATCTATATCAGGATCTCCCAATGGGCCATAATTTAAGGGGTCATGAGATGAGTAGTTTGAAAGATGTAATTCAAAATAATTTCCATTTTCTGACTTTTCCCCAGACTTCACCTCTCCAGACTTGTAAAAGTCATTCAAGGGAAACAATCCGAAAAGGGAAAAATCACTCTTTGATCGACCTGCTCACAACACAACGACATATTCTCACACAACCTGTGACAAACATGTCCTTGTATTGACAGGTGACATGCCAAAATAAGGTTGGGCGTCATAGATTTTGACATCTAAAGAACATTCCCTTTTCAATCAAACTCTGCCAAGTTTTAACCCAGATGTCTCAAAAAACAAAAACAAAAAAATCTCCCCAACCAGCCCCTCCCGGGTGTCTCGGGAAACACTGGGAAGTCTTTGCTGGTGTCAGAGGCCTTAACTCTCTGGTGATCCACGTTGGGCGAGCCTGGACATGTCTGCGGATGCTCACCATGTTCCTGGGGTTTGACATGAGGAAGTGCTGAGCCACATGAGCCGGCAGCAGGTTAAACAGGATCCTCTTGTTGTCCAGCTTCACCTTCTCCATGTCACATCTGTCCTCCTCCGCCTGGCGCCATCAGCAATGTACACAACACACAAGGAGATGGAGAAGGAGAGGTGAGTCCTTACAGAGTCATAGGGATGTTGATCCAAAGGGAAACTGATGCTCTATTGTCTTTAAATGCAATGAAGCTTAATTGCAGCTCATAGCTCAGAGGTAGATGTAATTGCTTATCCTTATCACTAGAGGGAGATAACGACAAACAAGACAAACGTTCACTGTCATTCTTAAAATAGAAACATGAATAGAAACACAAAGATGCAAACACACAAACATACAATGCAATCACACTATTGCATTTAGGCTAAATCCTGAAGCTTTTGTAATAAAATCTGTCATGTGAGAACATTTCAACCTGAATCAGAAATCAACTTGTTTCAAGAGATGAGTGCCCATATCTTCTTTCTTGTTTTCTTTTGTGAGTTACATATTGTCTTAGGCTATATTTATATATTTTTAAATGTTATTACATTAGCTTACTGTAGAGCTAGGGGAATATACATTTCATCCTCTCAGATTCCTACCTCACTCTTTCCCCAAAGTCTCCAAGTTTTGTTATTTTTATTTAAATCAGACTCTTCCTTGGTCTTTTTCTTGGATTTTATCAATAAATACCTACCAGGAAAGTGTCAGTCTCTGTGTGTGTGTGTGTGTGTGTGTGTGTGTGTGTGTGTGTGTGTGTGTGCGCGTGTGTGCGCGTGTGTGTGTGTGTGCGTGCGCGTGTGTGAGCGAGCGCGCTCGGGAAGTTGAGGGTCAGAGAGCAACAGACCTACTCGAGGTTAGGCCAAGTGTGATGCTAGCGATGCTACCTAGCAGTCGTACCTAACGAGCAACCGATACTTTGGTTTAAATGACATACGAATCAAAGTTATCTTGATTATGCTAGATGAAATTAAACAAGAAAGCCTACTCTAAACAAGCCGCGTTTGTCACGAACCGTCACAGTCACAGAAAGTGCACTTTTAAGATGAAATAACGAGTGGATTAGCTCACACTTTTTGTTGTTGTTGCTAGCTTGTCAACTTTTCTGGCAAGCAGGAGGAGGTTACTATCGTCACTTCAGGTAAGAAAGAAGGTGTTGCTTTGACTAAATTTACTTTAACTCGTCCGGTTGGTACGAGTCCGACATTTCCCGGTTCTGCACAGGTCTTGTGTTAGCTAGCTACGTGCCTTCTGGTCTTTCCACGTTCAGGTCTCCGAGCCAGCCGTGTGAACCTATCATCAACATTTTACACGCCTTTGCATGTAGCACCTCATTATTAACTGTACTGAACTGAATATCTGAGCACTACATTACTATAATATTACCGCAGGAAAAATGTGTTTTAGAAGAAGTTAGGATGCTCCTTTTCGCGCTGGATTTCAACCCTGCTCAGCAAAAACAACAACAACAACAACAACAACAACATACAGGACCACTTCCCTATCCAATTTACTGTAAACAATCACGATAATCATCAGGATATTACGTCCCCCCCCCCCCTGTTTAACAGAGTACTCCACAACAACAAGTTACCTTGATTTAGGCTTAAAAACATAACATAACTATATCGTGCCCTATAACCTTCTACAAACACCTCCGCGCTATCCGTGTGCAAGGATTTGGCATAAATTATACCATGCTGCACATAGATGCTGAAACAAGGGGTCTAAAACAACTGGTTACCCTGGTTACCCTGGGCTGGAAACACATGATCTGACGGACTGATCTGATTCCTATTCTGATTCTTCCTTTTTATTCCGGTACTGATTGATTTTCCCTTTTTTTTTTTTTTGGTTGAGGGGTGGGGTTGAAACGGGTCATGCTTATTTCACAGATAAGAGGAACATTTCATTTGGATATAATGGTGGTATACAGTTTAACCGGGTTTTTGCAGACTGCCGCTTACAGTGCTCAAGCGCCTGGAAGTACGGTGGCCGCTACGGAAACCAAAACTTAAAATTATAACCGATGGTTGGATATTAAACCAAATTTTTCCAAACTTTTCCCAATAACAAAAACAATTCCATTGGAATCCCAATTTGGGAAAGAATTCCAAGTTAGATCCAGTTATTGGTCCGTAAAAACAGACGTACCTGAGTAGCCCAGAGATAGTCGAGCCGCATCTTCAGGTCCAGCTGTCTCGAATGCAGAGCCAAAGCTCCAGAAAACAGCAAGGCAGCCAACACAGGATCATACCCCCCTGTGTGGAGAAACCCTCCTCTGAAAGACAAACACACACAGAGAAACAGCATTGCTTGTTTGCTTCTTTAATAGGCAAATTTAACAGAAAAGAAATATAAATTAAAGGTCCCATTAGGTCTGCAGCATTCGGGAGAAAATATGAATCACGATTTTTTGTTGTTGCTTATATTGATAACACGATTATCTACCGCGATCTCTCATGAAGTATAATGTTTATTGCACCCATTAACCATGACAATACAAAACAAATTGGCAGTACCAAACATAGATTTTTTTTGGCACCCATAGCACATTGTGCATCACCACAAGCCTGTAAACATAGAGGATTCAATGGAGAAGGGAGAGCATTGCAGCGCATGGGAGGGCTTTAAAACCTATTTTATACCGTCAGTAATGTTTAAAACTCAGAAGAACGTAGTAGCGTTTGTAATGCAGTCAGCTTGTAAAATTAAATGAGAATCAAAATCTATTTTAGTTATTTCAAAATTAAATTGGAAACAAGGGGAATCGAGATCACGATTTACGGTGCAGGCCTAGGTCCCATGGCATGAAAATGTCACTTTATGAGATTTTTTAAAGATTAATATGAGTTCCCCCAGCCTGCCTATGGTCCCCCGGTGGCTAGAAATGGTGATAGGTATAAACCGAGCCCTGGGTCTCCCGCTCTGTCTTTGAGAAAAGGAAAGCTCATATGGGCCGATCATATGAGGTCATAAGGGGGAAAGTTTACCTCCCCTTTCTTTGCTGTGCCCGCCCAGAGAATTTGGCCCATCCATGAGAAAGGGAGAGACATTATGGCTTTCAAATAAAGCATGGTAGTTGGTCAAGGCCACACCCCCACCCTCCACCTTGCCCCACCTCTCTTCTCCTCAATAGCATTTAAAGCTGCAGGCACAGAAACGGCACGTCCTAAGAAAAGCTCGTTGTGGGACAGGCTTGGAGTGCCTGAAATTTTGCACCAAGGCTGACTTTTGGGGAAAGAGACTTTATTAGGTCACCCCTAAAGCCTATATAAAAACACCCAATCGGCAGCATCTCACAGGACCTTTTAAAAAATGCATACATAGTAACAAAAATGGACCCCAAACACACGTTGATTCCATATAAAACTCCACATAACATGCAGCTCAGGCTTACCCCACAGCTTGGCGATAGCCGCTGGTCTCCATGACGACAGTGTAGGTGACAGAGAGGAGGAGGAGCAGGAGGATCTTGGGGAGCGAGGAGACTCGGAGGTAGGGGACGAGGGTGAGGGTGCCGGCCACGCAGGACAGCAAAGCGTACGCCATGTTGGAACAAGCTCTGTCTGCCGCGGTGCTGTTGTTTGCGTCTGCGGGGCCGTCGTCCGCTGAGAGACTTGAGTTTGTCCCAACTCTCGCCCAAGGGACACATCCCACCTGGAGCAAGGGATGAAAAGGACGGAGGTTGCATAAGACAGCCAACATTTATTTGGGTTTTTGGTTTGTTTCTTTCACAAAACAAGCGGTTTTAAGCTGTTTCTTTTGGCTCTGCTTCATCTTTACATTTTGTAGACTTGTGTCATTCAAAAAATAATCAATCACACAATGATTTTACTAACCTGACAATTACTAAGGGCCGTACAGCTGTCCTGACCAAAGAAATTATTAGTTGACTAACGCTTTCACGATTTTGTTGAATCCATTAGTTACTGTAATTGAAGGTTTTTTTGCGCTTTAGAGCTATAGATTAGATTCAACTTTATTGTCATTACACAGGTACAAGGACACAAAATGCAGTTTGGGTCTAACCAGAAGTGCAATAGCAGCCGGTGCAGGATATACACTGGTTCCATAAGTGCAGGACATGGATATGTACTGAATAAATATAGAAATGAATACTATTATATTCAGAATTTTTAAAGAAGTTTGTCCTATGAATATAAAAATATAGATTACAAGTATTGTGAGCAAGATTTACAGCTGGATGTGTACTGAATATAATAAACAGGTGGATATGACCATAAGTAGAAATTTTATAGATATGTACAATGAACATAATATACTAAGGGTTTACAGAGTTTACAGGTGAATATGTACTATGAATATATATATATATATACAGGTAGCTAGTATTATAAACAGAATTTTTACAGATAGATATAATAAGTTAGGCTAAAATGAGCAGTATAACAATGATTACTGACTATAAAGATTAATCAATTAATCAATAACTTGTCAACTATTAAATTATTCGTCTACTATTTTGATAATCGATTAATCGGTTTGAGTCATTTTATGGAAAAAAATAAATCATTTGTGATTCCAGCTTCCTAAATGTGAATAGTATGAAGTTTCTGCGCTCCTCTGTGACTGTACTGTAAACTGAATATCTTTTGAGTTGTGGACAAAACAAAACCTTAGGAAACACTGGCCGACATTTCTCACCATTTTCTGACATTTTATAGACCAACAGCTTATCGTTTAATCAAAAAAATAATCAACCGATTATTAAACAAGTAAAATAAACGTTATTTTCAGCCGTAGTGGGCCTTGAGTGGTGGTTAGGAGTAGAAAAGTGTAGCAGTATAAATGCAAACCATTTACCATTTGTAAAACTCGAGTGTCTCCACAAAGACTCATGGAGAGCAGCATTTTGAATCGTGTGTTTACCAGACATAGCTCATAAGTTTCTTAGTAATAAATCAAGCATAACAAAGCCTGTAAAACCAGTACAGTTTGGTCTACAACAGCACATAGGCTCTTCCAGAGCCTACGCAAGAAGCCCAGTAAGTGGCCTCTGTAGTTTTTAGGATTAATACTTGTGCGTTGTTCTGTAGTATCTCTTTAAAGGCTCTGAAACACCAACCCGATTATCGGCCATCGGACAGTCTGGCGAGGTCGGTGACTCGAGTCTATTTGTTGTGTTCTGTGCCATCGTTAGTCGGAGGAGCCGTCGGCATCCATTTTGGCCGATTTGACATGTTAAATCAGCCAGTGGGCAGTCGGACTCAATGACCAATCTGATTGGTGGAGTAATACCCCTCGACTAGCAAATTAGTGCATGAGACAACCGGAGCTGACCACGCCAGTTTCTTCTCATTACTAACTCGTATTTTCTCTCGTTCAGCGAATAATGACAACAACGATCTTTCTTGGTTACCATCAACACTTTGATAAAAACAATGACTGATAACAGTGCGTTTTTACTAGGTCTACACAGATGTTCCGTCATTTCCGGTTTTCATTTTTTGGACGACAACACAGATTAGCGGCGCCTGCTGTCAAGGAGACGTATTACATCTCGCTCACGAGCAGAACGTATGCTCAAGTCGGCGTTGCTTCACTTTTTTGAGAGACGGGAGCTGACTGATCTAATCTGTGTCAGAGGCTTAGGGGAAGGCTGCACCTGTGCTTTATTGTATTTTTACACTACTTTACATGCTTCAGTAGTCACACACACACACACACACACACACACACACACACACACACACCCACACACACACACACACACATCAGAGCGTGACCGAGTTCTGGGGCCCATGCTGACACCAACCAATTTGCGTTTTAAAATATTCTAATGGGTGTTTTACACTTGAACAATAAATGTTTCATTCTTCTGAGACTCTGCGGCGCACCATCTGCTCAGCTGTGACTGTGCCAACCCGTGTACTGCAGAGACTCGAAATGACGATGAAATTAGGACACTGTTTCTAACTCATATGCTTTGTTCTACATTGTTTCATTATTACTATTTTTATACAGGCCTTTAAGCCATCGTTTGATGACATCAATATGTGTAACCCCCTGCATTTAGCATTTATCAGCAATAAACAAATTCTTTGTAAGATGTTTTCATGCAGCCTGATGTCCCGGCTTTAGTGTTATTGTGGCTTGGATCATATCGGGGATATAATGTTTACAGCACGTCTGCCTCAGTGTTCTCCCCGTGTTTGCGTGGGTTTCCTCTGGGTGTGCTGGTTTCCTCCCACCACAAAGACATGCATGCTAGGTAACTAGGACTACAGTTGAAAACTAGCTGACACTGGCACATTTACAGAAATGTTGATTAATGTGCATTAAGCTTATCAAATAAATAAAGCTTAACATTAAATATAGTGAAAACCGGTTATTTATACCTGGTTCTAAGAGGTTTCTGATCATCTAAAATGGTACCAACATGTCTTTGATTGAGATTGATCTAGAAAGTAATTGCTTTATAATACATTATAGGCTAGGATTAGGTATGGCCACAACATTACCTGGTTTGGTGTAGTAAAATATTTTGCTTAGTGGTCCTGTAATACTGTATCTGAATCTTCTAATATATAGGCCTTACTGGTCCCCTAATACTATATCTGAAGTCTCTTTTATATAGACCTTAGTGGTCCCCTAATACTGTATCTGAAGTCTTTTATATAGACCTTAGTGGT
>NC_048415.1:2183570-2195549 GCF_013103735.1 Etheostoma cragini
AGACCTTAGTGGTCCCTAATACTGTATCTGAAGTCTCTTTTATATAGAACTTAGTGGTCCCCTAATACTGTATCTGAAAGTTGTAATCGGTGCATCTCTAGATAGAAGTACTAGATAGAAGAACACACTTACCACACAGGCCTGAGTAACAGAGTAGGTGAGCAGAACGAGGAAGACACACAGCACGGTTCGGATCTGGATGGTGAGGCAGCCTGGTTGGCACTAAAACCAAAGAAAAGAAAAGGGGAGGTCGGAAAAGAGAACGAGTGAGAAAATGAAGCACCTGTTTATCTACTTCAATAGCATTTTGGACACATCATTAGCCCGGAGTGGAGATGAAATGAGTGCATTTTGTTGTGTGGCTCATTACGTACGGGCCTATTAGAGGAGCCGCTTAAAGGATATGATGACAGCTCAATGTAGCATGACACCACAGTGTCATATAGAGGGTAGAGGGCCACTCCAGTCTGACCGGCAATTATGCAGTGGTGAAAAGGTATACAGGCCTTTTACTTAATTAAAAATAGCAATACACAGTGTGAAAGTACTCGTTAATGTCCAACACTCAAAATGTTACTTATCTGTAATTTAAGTATTCTATCTTGCAATTTTGAGTTTAAATTAAGAATGTGGTTAGCTTCATTGAACTTAAAAAAAGTCCACTACAGATGCACACTTTCTTACTCAGAATGTGATTTATTTGATGTTAAATGTAACACGAATATTTAAGGTGTGTTTGTATGATGGAAAAAAAATTATTGTAAAGTGTAGCCTACTTGATAGTGAATTTTTTTACAAAATTAAAGCAACATTAGAGAATTTTTTTTGTCACTTAAAATAATGTTTGTTTCAGTGGTTTATCAACTCGTAACAAGGTGGACGGCACTTCTGCATTTGCTTTGCGGCTCTCTGCCTGTTATAACCGTGCTATGCAAGTTTGCCAGGTCGGGTAGCGGATCTGTAGTTCCACTTCCAACCTGTAGGAGGACCGAAGCTGGAAAGGTTCTCTAGGGTTGCTTTCAGTTGGTGTCACGTAACCTAGTAAGCGCTACTTAATTTATGAATATATTTGTATTAACTTATGGGGTTTTACAGTGTGTTCTTATTTACATATTGAAAGTAAAAGTACTCATTGTGCACAACGTATATCATTCAACCTGGATTATGATTATTGATGCATGTGCAGCACTTAATGTTGCAGCTGGTAAAGGTGGAGCTGATATTATTTTACATACGGCCGGGTGGGTCATCCATACTAACAATCATCATTCATTTTATAAAAGTATTTAACATTTTATAATCTTGATCTGCAAAGTAATAGTCTTTAGTTAATATTTAGTGCATTCCATCTTCTTTACGGATCTTTTCATTCTAAACAGATGTAATTTACATGTTTTTTAATGTATCATATTTTTGTTTTTATGACTTGCAATTTGAGGCCCGTTGGTTATTTTTGGAGCATTTCACTGCCTCCTCCTCCATCATTTCTTTTTTTACTTTTGAGTCTGACCTTCTCAGCGCCACCTTTCCCTCTTTTTTTTTGGCTTTCCATCATTAGACTCACCCACTGTCTGTTAACGGTACCAATAGACTTCCAAATGTGAAAAGGAAAATAAAAGGTGTTTGATTTTGGTTTTTATGTCATAGGCCGACCAGGGCTATGCAATTTGGGTAGGGGCTGCTTACTGATCTATATATGATCTTTATTTCTGATAATCCTAGACATGGTTGTGACCTGCACTTTGTTAGTGTGTTAGGGCTGCTGCAGCCGCTGTACAGGTTGAGCAGACGCTGCACAGTTTGACCAAGCGCACACAGATGCTGTTGCTAAGAACTTGAAATGTATCACTATAATCACCGCCGCGGCCTCAATATACTATCGGCCCACCGGGGCCGGGGACCCTCCCGATTGCTACTCCGCTACTGCGTACTTGCAAGCCAGGAGTCAGGTTTCTTAGCAGCATCCCGGAGGAGGATGAGGTCTTGGAGTCTTACCTGAACGCCAGTGAGATGCAGGTACATGACACAGGCGGCGTGGAAACACACACACAGCACCAGCAGCAACAGCACCAGCATCCCCCTGAGAGAGGAGAGACCAGTGTGAGAATGGGCTATCCCACTTTTCCACCGACAGCAGTGAAAACACCTTCCTTTTTTTAATTGTCTCGAGCAAGATCGATCCAATTACTCTACGTGGTGTGTGTGTGTGTGTGTGTGTGTGTGTGTGTGTTGTACGTACTGTGGGATCATTAGCAAATAGATAAGGCCAAACAGAGCGGCGAGTATCAGAGAGACAACCACTGCACCGATGAAATGGTCGTCAGACACCTGATGGTACTGAGAAAGAACAAAACAAAGAGAAAATGTCAACATAAGAAGGATTTATTCATCCATCTTTTCAGATGTTTATCTGTGTTAAGGTAGGACCAGGTCAAATGTCCTTTTCCATGGGGAATCCTTACCCCGCTTTCACACCTATTGCACAAGTGTGAAGTCGTTATTAGACAGTTATTTTTAATGTAGTGTGTGGTGTTGTGGGATCATCCCTATGTTTCCAGGGTCCTATGTTCCCAGGGCATGTGTCTCTTGATATAAACAAACATTGTGTGTGATTGGTAAGGGTTATCTTTGCAGTTCAAATTGCATGTTAGATATACATTTAGCCTCTGTGGAAATATCATTGCCAAAAGTCAAGAAAACTGTCTTGCCTGCATGTCTGAAAGCGTATTGAGGAGTATAACACCAGTAGGCTATAAGCTGTGGGTGATTTCAACATATTGACCCAGGGAAACATACAGGGAGCATTTGACCTAGAGAAAAACATTGCTGAGAACATAAGACATTGGGGTGTCACATTGGGGACACAGAGGACATTGAGCTGGGAAACATGCAGTAAGACCCCGGGAACACAGCTACCCGCCTGTTTATTTTGTGCATCTCTGATTTTGCAAAAGGAAACTCCACTCTTTGATCCTACCGAGGGCCTGGTAATCCGTTTCAAGCATGGCTGAATGTGGATGCGGTTTATATTGACTGTACGTCCTTTTCAATTCAATTCAATTCAATTCAATTCAATTTTATTTATAGTATCAATTCATAACAAGAGTTATCTCAAGACACTATACAGATAGACCACACTCCAGAATTTACAAGGACCCAACAGTTCCAGTAGTCTCCTCCAGAGCAAGCAACAGTGCGACAGTGGCGAGGAAAAACTTCCTTTTAGGCAGAAACCTCGGTCAGACCCAGGCTCTTGGTAGGCGGTGTCTGACGGGCCGGTTGGGGTTGGAATGAAGAGTGGCAATACCAAAAATAGACAAAAACTACTAGACTACTTTTGTAGTCCGTTACATCCTCACGAACAAGCTTGCAAGCTTGTTTGGTCTGAAAGAAAGATTAGGTGTTTCCAGGCTTGTTGGGTAACAGAATTCCTTCAGACTGTTCTGGCTGTGGGTGTCCTTACAGTTTGACATGCCCAACAATTGACCTGAAATGGCACCATATCCTGTAGAGGCTCACTCTTCTATATCTGAGCCACATTAACCCTCAGGGTGGGCTTACTATGGGAGAAGTTCATTTCACCTGCTCACATCCATCTTCTACTTCTGGTTGGTACCCAAAGCCTCTAAAACACAGGTGATATCTGTAGTGAAGATGAAGCTTTACTTTTGGACTCGCCCTCAAGTATGCACCACCTGGGAGAGCTAATTCCAGCTGCTGTTCTCACGCTCCATCTTACCCTTGTGAACAAGACGTGGAGAAACGTAACTTCATTTGGGTCAGCATTGTTTTTATGCTGCTTAAGTTCAGATCTCACTACACGACAGTGACGTTATTCTTTTATTTCTACATAAAATAACATTACATTAATCCAGATTATTCAGATGGATATGAAGCAATCAATCTGATTCCTGGTCCACAAAAAGAGAGCTCTAGAGATCTGATGTGCGGTAAGATCAATACTTCTGAGACCACGATGTGCCTTGGTCCCTACCAGCATCCTTTGAAAGAAATCTTCCTACTGTAGTCGCGTGGGAGTAAATAAACACTAAGTTGAGTCTCAATTTGTTTCTGCTGGTGGCATTTTCCTGAAGGATGAGACGTCTAAAATAATTTTTTACTGGGTGTAGGGTTATGGTTCTTCTGCTTTAAGTTTGAATGTCTAGATTACACACACAAACACAAACACCCATCCCTGTTCTGTGTCTCCTTTATTTCTCTACCCACGCACACACGGGAGAAAGATATCACGTGTGCAGCTCAGACGTTCCCAAATCATTATCTGCACCCCCTCCTGAGAGGGTGGGTGGATTCCACACACACACACACACACACAAATCATAGACAACAGGCGTGGGAGAGAGGGAGAAACGAGGGGAAAAGAATTAGAGACTGTGTAGGGATTGTATGTGAGAGAAGGGGGAGGAGGGGTAGGGCTGCAGTCACGAAGCATGTTACCTTATGTGTGGTGAGGAAAGAATGTATCGGTTACATTTTGTAAATGTAAAGTTGCTGGCTTCTATGCAAATTGTGTGCGTGTGCGCTTACCCGGCGCTCCCTGTCTCTGCTCGTGTAGAACAGGGTGACGTAGTTGAGGTCTGTTGTGTCGGACTCGGTCTGCCGTGCTTCGATGAGCCGCCCGATGTAGCGGTTGACTCGTGTTCCTGGCGAGTGCTGCACGGTGGTGTTGGAAAAGGAGGTTCGACTCCTCAGCTTCTCCGATGCAGTACGCAGGGCTCTCCGCTGTCAGACACCAAGGAGACAACACAATCAGTCTCTGCAGACGCCTTTTTCTTAATGTGTTAAAGTTGACTGGTGTGGAGGGGAATACCAATGCACTTTGTGATTTTATTATAACTTTGCAAACATCAAGATGGGAACTAGATGAAAAGTCAGCACCCATGCTGGCCTGGCCCTGTGAGGCTGCAATGCTCGTTATACACAGGAAAATAATTGTTTGATGAAATACAGACAGAAAACTCTGAACCTCATTACCACTAGCTGGGAAGGAAAATATCAGGTTTGAAAAGCGCTGTTCCATTTAAATTCACTGATGAAAGCAATAGTATGCTCTTTATTTACTCATGTTGGCACAAAATGGTGATTACTGTATGCATTTTAATCTGGGCTCATTTCCCATCATTTCTCTCTCTCTCTCTCTCTTTCTCTCTCTCTCTCTCTCTCTCTCTCTCTCTCTCTCTCTCTCTCTCTCTCTCTCTCTCTCTCTCTCTCTCTCTCTCTCGCGCTCTCTCTCTCTCTCTCTCTCTGGTTTGGTCTATCTGTAAAGTGTCCTGAGATAACTTCCTATAATTTAACACAATAAATGCAATTAAATTGACTTAAAAACAGCCAATATATACACACATTACTACTGTTGAAAAATGCCTGCAAAAGTTTGTAAATAACCCACTTTTTTTGGACAAAGGTTACCCCCCCCCCTTATTTTTCCTATTTCCTACATTGCACAGCTTAAGTTTTGCCTCGAATAGAAACAGGTCTATTTGGGCCGCCACTTTCAACAGCCACACTATGATGAGTAGCCACATTCACCAGGAAGTGGCAGTTGTGAATGATAATAAATCAGTACTGATTAGAATAATTTATCATCCATTGCATGATTAAATATTCTTTTGCCCTGATACTTTTGAAGTGTCATAAATCCATTATTAAGTTTTGCTGTGACACAATGCTAGGATTTTGGCTACTTGAATAATCATGTAACAATATGGCTAATGCTATTAGAGGAGATGATACCAGGTTGTGGGTGATTACCAGCTGTCATAATGCATAATGATGGGCCGAGTTCACACAGTTGGGCAGATTACGGCTAGCAGGCTATTTCTGACAGGCAGACCGTGGGATGCAACGGTACCAGTTGTCAAGCACCAACAGCCCGCTGTCATTGGATCACTGCTGCTTTGAAGCAAATACACTCACAAAGATGAAGAGAAACGTGCAATCACGCTCAAATTAATGCTCATATTCACATGCAAATATTATGCACACACAAATTCAGCGAGCGTACGAGCAGTGAGTTTTCATCAAAAGTTGCTCAGCATATCTTTTCCAATGGCTGACTGTTCAACACGTAGCTGTATTTCAGGCATGATCCCAAAATCTGTATGCAGATTTGATCACAAAGGGGCGTACAAACCCATTAAAAGGATTTCTCTTGCTACGTAACCCACACATATTTATGCACCGTATATATATATATATATATATATATATATATATATATATATATATATATATATTCTGTACAGTAGTGGTACACACATGCATGCAACTATGAGCCAAGTGATGATGCTCTGTGAGATGAGTCTTCCTGTTGAACACCTTGTCATCATCGTCGCAGCTCATGACGTTGGAGAAGGGGATCTCGGCCTTGAACATCTTCCTACAGTGCATCAGCTGCACCAGCAGGTAGCACACCGTCTTGAACTTCATCCTCTTGGCTGGTTTGATGTCTGACAGAATAAGACCGGGAAAGATCTGGAAAAGAGGACAAAGATGATGAGATGAACAGGTAAGAAAGAAAGATCTACTGAGAGGTACAGAAACCCCTAAGGTTTCATTGAGCAATTTACCTTAGACGAAGTCAGACAAAATTGCCTCGACAGTTAAAGACATTAAGGGTGGCATTGATTTATGAAAAATAAGGCGGATGAAATATTGAGATATGAGGTTTCTGTCCAACAGCAACAATACACAACATCAGTGCATGTGTCTGACTTTAATAATTGATTATGTAAAACGTCATCTTAAGAAGTAGAGAAATGCATATTGAGCCGGAGTGCGCAACACTTTTCTTACTTTCAAGAATGTTGTATGGCATCACGTATTGTTAGGCATGTTAGCAAATGTAGGCCTATATTTAACATGGTAACGTGCTAAGTTAGCATTGACTTGAAACTACAGCTGAAGCTGATTCAGTAATCTAAAATTAGTTTTAGAGGTACTTTTTAAACTAAGAACTTTAACAAGTGTTGAAATCTTGGTCTTTTTATGGTGCTAAATGATGAATAAAACAATGCAAGTTAGTTTCAAATATCATGTCACCACGCTGTATTGATTTTCACAAAAATTATCTTTAAAAGTCATCGTTTCCAACCACTTGAACCTGCAATCTTCCAGTGTATTATTCCTAAAACCATAATGCAGTTTCCTTCATAATAAAAGCTGAGAAAAACAACTGCTTTACATCCAGTCAAGGATGGGAGGAAAAGGATGAAGAGAGCTCAAATGTTAAGTGTTTTTGGAGGATTGTGTCATTCATGGAACTAAAGTAGGCTTGAGTTGGATTTTTGCAGTAATGTGTGAAAGTGCAACGTTAATAAACCTGGATGTGTGTGGGTGTGCGTGCAAGCGCTTAAAAATACTATAGCTTTGGATTTAAAATGCTAGTAGACACACACAAACTCTCACTCAGCTGTGGTGCACATCTACAGTAAGCAAGGTAGGGATACTAGCCGTGTGTACGCCAGCACGGCCTGCCTCCCTCTCTACAGTAAGTAAGAAAAATGACTGTTGCATACTTTACGTCTGTGTGATGGCACGATGAAAAATGTCTCTATGTGATGCTTCTGAAGGAAGGCATGTCTCTCGTGGCCGAAGCCTGGCTCCACCTCGTAGTCTCCATTCAAACACTCCAGGGTGGTCCTGGTGAGGTGCACCTTGCTGAGAGCACAAACGGAGCAGAGGACGCAAGCCAGTTAGTGATCAAAAGTCTGACATGAAGGTCTCAAATCATTATCTCCACCTCCCCCCATTATTTTCAACCATCCTAATAGCCTCTCAGCTTGCTAAGAATTCTTCACAGCAAAGACATTTTCGTTTCGACTCATTTAACAAGTCTTAAAATTGTATTACTACTATGAGGTGACCTCATTTCACAGCTTTTCTAATGCAAATCAGCTTGTTACTGTACATGACTTTTCCCTGAATGAAGTATTAATTCAATATGAGTGCTCTGCCTTGTATTTTTAGCTACCGTCCTTAAAAAATAAATTCATGAAACTGCATCAAAGAGAAATAATTAAATCCTGATAACTTTTAAGGACCGACTATGCGATGAGAAAGGGATTTTATCCTTTGCCTATTATTACAAACTGCATTAAAAGACCAAAAGCAGCAATTAATTAAATCTACTAACACGTTCTGACTCATATAGCGTACTAAAGGGATAGTTCATCCCTTTAGTACGCTTCATAGCTTTTATAAGTGGTGTTGTATGAGGGACTAATCCATGTTCAGTGTTATCTGCACATCTTGCATCCACAGCTATTCATTCTTGTATCTTTTTGGGCCCTCCTCACATGAGGGCCTTGGGTACTAAGTCCCCTTCCCCCCACCAGTCCGATGTCCCTGGGAGTACTGTCACAGAAGGCAGCAGCTAAAAGCATTTTAGACGCCTAAAAATAGGACTGTCTTAAAAAAATAAATAGCCGTTTAAGTATTTACTTTTAGAATATTTTCACCGCTTTAACTTGCCATCGAGCCCTTTTTGACAGAGAACTGAAGCCGTTATCGCTGCTCTCTTTAAAGCTACCAGACTCCTTTTGACAAAACCAGTAAATTTCCCTTGCAGAACACAGGAGTTGCTGGTCTACTGCTGCCTCGATTGGTTAGTTTATGTTGTTGTGTGACTTTGGTGAATCCCAAATCACACAATAACACAAATAAACTAACCACTTTAGGCAGCTTTTGTGCTTCTGTAGTTTTTGAAAAACATTTCTGGCTGAAGGTAAACAGACGATACATTCTTTTTTGTCTTTTCCGTGGATTTGTTATATACAGAATGCATTTTTACTTGTTTTTATGAATATGATAAAATGATGTCAGGCTGATCCTTTATAGGAGCATTTGACAAAAATATTGTGTTCCTGTCGTACATATGCAGAAAGAACACATTTCCCCATCTGTTAGTACTGTGATCGGATGCACACATCATAGGGCTGTGTGTGTGTGTGTGTGTGTTTGTGTGAGTGTGTGTGTGTGTGTCCAGTGTAAGAGTCAGCACTGACCCAGGCAGCCCTCCGGCCTCCATCATGTTTGCAAGTGTGACATCGTTTGACCACACATCATACTGCCACTTCCTAAGGCCCAGCACGCCACACAGCACCCGTCCTGTGTGGAGACCAACACGCATGTTCAAATCCACCTCCGTCGCCTCCACCACCGACCTGCAGGGGATTGAGGGGGGTAGAAGATTAAACTCTAAAATTGTTGAAACAAAACCAAAGAAAATGTAACCTCCACCGAGTAGCTGAGATTAAAAACATGAACTGTTTTATCACTCGGGTTCCTAATCCGTAACCTCTATGCTAGCATGCTACGGTTAGCCAGCTCGTCTCGGCTAGTGACGTAGAAAGCTGTGAAGATTTTGAACAGCTCACCCGGAGACTGAAGGCAGAGGACATTTAGAAACCCTATTTCACTCAAAACAGCATGGATGTTTGTTTTTTCGTTAAGTTTGTAGTCGTGTGAAAGCACCAAAATAACAACCCAAATCCCAGAAAAACTGATTTTGTTTTCATAATATGGGCACTTTAATGCCTAGCTTGAGATAATCACTCTCTAAGTAGTTTCTGTTTTACTTTTTCCCTTCCTCTTTGAAGATATTATGTGGGTGTAAAGCTCTCCTTTATAATTGAAAATATATTAATTTTAGTCCAGGTTGTAGATCTCCAGGCCTGCTGACTTTTACTAGAAAGATACATTGCAACTTTGTTCTGATCCAATGTAAAGAACTCTATAATGCACCCTCAAAGTTATAACTACACTTGAAGTTATGTGTGCGGACCGCCTTCACATCCACGTGCTGTGGTGCAGGAGATGTAGTCGGAATTTTACTCTCCAGTAAACCACTACACAAAGCTCCTCTTCACCAGTGAAAGGTCATCCACTTCAGACAATGTTTGTGTGTATGTTTACAGGGTGGCGCGAAAGAAAAAGCGGTCTGCCCATCAGGCTAAAGGAGGGATTTCATACACACACACACACACAAACTGACACACACACACACACAGACACACACAGAGGAATGAGTGTGTAAGGCTGCACCTGTCTTCTGAGATAAAGGACTCCTGCAGCAGCATCCATCCACTCAGACAGCATACAGAGCAGAACATGACAGGCGGGGGCTCACACAAGGAATTTAAGTTTTGTGTGTGTGTGTGTGGGGGGGGGGGGGTTAGGAATCCATTTGATCACAAATGGACGTACAAGGTTCAGTGCTCACACAAGGAATTGAGGTTGTGTGTGTGTGTGTGTGTGTGCATGTATCACTTCCTGTCCTATGCTCACTTCAGGTATAAGCGGATCCAAATCTCTCTTAAAAATACATTTGATTTATGACTTATACACTCAAAGACAGCATGCAGCAAAAAATGAAATGTATCATAATAAGAACAAATTCGTTTTAAACATAATTTCATGTGTGTCAGTGTGTGTGTGTGTGTGTGTGTGTGCGTGCGTGCGTGCATGCCCGTGCGTGTGTCACTTACGCAATCGTGTCAATCATGTCCAGTCCCATCTCCACACAGCAGTGGGCGTGGTCTGCCTTAGGTTGAGTCAGTCCTGACACACAGTAGTAACAGTCCCCCAGTATCTTTATCCGCCTGCAGTGATTCTCCTACAGAAAGACACAAAGAGACAGATTATTATCTGGAGCAACCTTCAGTAGTCCACAACGTTAATACTAGAGAGATGTGTTTCCGTTTGTTACGATGACAATTCATGAAAAAGAGTGGCGGCCGCTGGCAGCGTGGCTCTCAGGATGCAAACGTCAGTCTGTCGGCCAATCCACCACTTTGGTCGTGATTGAAATCTCTATCGAACTATCAAATGGATTGTTCTGAAATCGTAAAACATTATACCAGCTTGAAATAACCATGTTAGCATTATGACATTAGCATTTAGCTAAAGCATCACAGTGCCTGAACACAGCCTCAAACAGCTACTAGCATGTATACTTTGAGTCTTGATTTCAACAGTGGACGTAATAGTCCATCATATATAGCGGGATCCAATTCTCTGGATCTGGATCACAGATTTAACAAGCTCCTAATGCTCCACCACACATGACTTATTATACGAGGATCATTGCTATTTTTAAACCTATTCTGCTGCCAATGAAAAGCTAAACTCGATGACTCCAAATAGTTTCTCTTAAGAAAGAAGCTAAAGTAATGATGTAGACCCTTTATACATACTAAGACGCTTAAAATCAAGAAAGACTGTACTTTTACTCCTGGTAAATGAGCGCTACATGAGATCTGAATGTACACAAAAACTGCATGGCTGCTTAGGCTGCATCTCTGTTAATGTAAAATCACGTGTGTGTGCTTGTGCAACCATGTGTGTGTTTGCAGTTGAGGCAAACTCTAATTGCTCCAACATGCTCTTGAAGTAGAATCCCTCCCACACATTCCCAGACAGATCAGCTATTTGTCACAGTGCACATTGTGCCCAAACTCCGCCACGATGACACAAACACGATGACACAAAGACCAAAACACACCTTTACAACACATGAACACGCACACACCAACACACCTGCAGAAAAGCACAAACAGCAGCGTGGTTACTTGCAGACGTACTGTACAGGTACTTTGGTTCAGTTGCACACAGTGTTTGTGTTTGGCCCTGTATCACTCACAGTCATCAGGAAATTGTAATGGCACAAAGCTAAGCCTGCAGGCAGCTTCTGAGTGACAAACACACACACACACACACATGCGCACACACTTAAATACTGAGGATTCATGACAACTGCAGGGAGAGAGGCGGAGATGAGAAGACAGGAGACGGGGTGCTCTGGTTTTCTGCTCACGGGAGCAGAAATATTCTGGCGTGGGAGGATATGAGACTTCAGAACGTGGATGATTATCCCAGCGCTAGGAAGAGAGTGTGTGTGTGTGTGTGTGTGTGTGTGTGTGTGTGTGTGTGTGTGTGTGTGTGTGTGTGTGTGTGTGT
>NC_048415.1:2195649-2201576 GCF_013103735.1 Etheostoma cragini
CCCCCCCCCTTCTTTCTCTTTCACACCGCGTAGAGGCATGACTGATTGCTGAGATGCGGATTCCGGAATGAACTCAAGAGGGATAATCCTGCTGTGTGTGTGTGTGTGTGTGTGTATGTGTGTGTGTGTGTGTGTGTGTTTGTGTGTGAGAGAGAGAGTGTGAGAGTAAACTGAAGAGATGTCTTGGGCTGGTAGAAGAAGAGATCAGCCGAGTGGCACCCTGAGTGTGAATGTGGTGTAATCGACATCGATGAACAGAACAAAATAATTCAAATAATTATAGAATATAACTATTAAATCAAAAGGGTCTCTGTCTGTCGTAGAATTGTAGTAAATTCAAACATGTCAAGCATCAGCGATGTCAGAATGAACGTTTTATCCTTGGAAATAGCCTGGTCCCAAAGAGTGAGCTGTTAGCACATGACACGCATACTCTAGCATTGCTCACGGATGCAACTATGTCATGGCAGGTGTATTGCTGTGGACCTTGAGAATGTGTGTACTAGCTACTATATTTTGCAGCTGCACCATGTCAGTTATTCTGTGTGTGTGTGTGTGTGTGTGTGTGTGTGTGTGTCTCCTCTCATGCAGTATTGATATGATAGTGGTCTGGCTGCAGATAACCTATCCCTCACCTCATCTTTCCCGGAGAACAGCGCTACACAGGTTTTCTGACACACAGTGTGTGCTACCATTCACACACTCTCTTTCTTTGTCTTTATCAAGTGCAGTAGTCCTAATAGACACAGACACGCACACAGAAACACTCCATCTCCTCCTCCTCTATCTCCCCTCTGTCTAAAAATCGGTTCACTCATCTCCTCCTCTCTTCCACTTCCCTTCTTGACCTTCATGTCCTCCTCCTCCTCCTCCTTCGTGTCAGTTAGCTTCTCCAGCTTAACTTTCACTATTGGATCAATATATGGTTTGGCATAATAAATAATACATTTAATTTTCTTGGAGGCTTTTTGTGTTGCAGAGAAATAACAGGGCTGACCAACTGTTTAGAGTCACTTGCGGCCAGCTTGCCTCCTTCACTGTAATGGCTCAGCAGCATGATTTCATAACAGAATCTATCAGTGGAGTTTGCCTACTCTTCTTGGTAAGTTGCGCCGTCTTGTGCACTTAACTCATTCAGAATTCGACCGACCATATAAATCTCAGTATTAGCTGATGCGTTTCAAGGTATTTATCGTCACAACAATTACAGAGAAACAATCGTTGCCCGTGACAATCTTAGATCTCAGGCTCCCTCCAACAGTGCTTATTACATGTGTATAAAAAGAAAACATGGAATTAAAAACGTGAAATGAGAACAATCACAAACAAAGTAAGAAACTAACGAGAAATTGCCATAATCCCAAAGACATTTTTTAGGTCATATAGAAACATTGTATCACTTGGTCCACCAAAGATCAACAAAATGTTACATATCCTGGTCATAATTCAATAATCAATATTTTTATAAAAACAATAGTGGAATGTGTGTGTAATGTGAAAAGGTTGCTTGCTCCACCCTGCAGTTCCCTTCAGCTCTCTGTTGGGGTTTAACGGTATATAACTCTACCATTATGGTTCTGTCTTAGCGCTGTCGGCAGCCTTGTTTCTAGCAGCATAATACGCTTCCTGTCTGGAATAGGCAATTTCATCATAGAAACTTTATATCTTGGTAATATGTCAATGTTAAGTGTGTTTACAGCTTTTTCTGCTGCACCCAAGAATCCAAAAAGTTCAATTAACGTCTTAAGGTTGCTTTCACACCTGGGTTGTTTGGTCCGTTTTAACCGAACCGTGGAGCGGATCGTTGATAGTTGGGGTGGTGTGAAAACAATTTTTTCAAACTCTGGTCCTCTTAAACTAGAGGTGGGAATCATCAGACGCCTCCCGGGACAATATAATCACGTACGTATGCCAAAATACGATATTATTGCGATTTTAAACATATTGCAATACTCTGCGTTATACTGCAATTTATAACCTTTTTTCCAACTTTTATTTTTTCCCAATTTCAATTAACGTCCCCAAAAGGAAACTTTGTCAGCAACTGTTTTATCTAAAAAGATCCATTTCTCTGTTTGTTCATCTCAATTTTATTGCTGCAAAATAGTCTGTCAAGACTAGAATAGATTGTCAAGCAGACAAACTGAGCAACACATATATAATAAAAGATTTATACTTGGCTCCTGTGTATCAAAACAGTATTGATACTGAAAATATTGCAATGCTATGCTGTATCAAGTTTTTTTCTTCCCACACCTATTTTAAACACGGAGGTCTCTGTTCGCTTCCACTGTATTTACTAGACTGCAATTTCAACTTTGCACACAATTTACGGATTTATATAAGGGATTGATAACCTTGAAATCCAAAACCTAATTTGACAACACATCATCCTCTTTCTCTCATCAGGTCCGCCATCTCCTTCACTCGCTGGCTGTCAGCTGCTCACATCGTTTGCCTTCTTCTAAAATATTAGAAATACCAAAGCTAAACCAGAAAAACCCAAGACATTTTAGTGTTGCTCCATTATTTTTGAGATCATAAGTGCCGGCGAGTGTATTTGACAATTGCAGTGTGAAAGCTAAACAAACCAAATGAACAATCCAACAACGTTGCAACCAGTCTACCAAACTATAGATGTGAAAGTACCTAAAGAATATTGCTTCAGACCTGTCATAAGATGATCATCTGTATGTGGTTAAAAAAATAAGAACTTACTGTAGCCAGTTCATCAAACTTCCCAAAGAGTTCGTTGAGCAGTTTGACCAGTTCCTGAGCAGTACACTGAGAAGCCAAGCTGGTGAAACCCACAATGTCTGCAAACAGGATGCTGAGAGAGAGAGAGCAAGGCAGAGAGACATAGGGAGAGAGAGAGAGAGAGGAATTATAATCTGACATGACAGCTGATTTCCTCATGTTCCCCAGGAAGGAAACAGACAGGGCATGTTGACTGCTGGTTCTGGCACTAAATACCCCCAGATCACACTGCAGCAGAGAAATTGGCTAATTGCGATCAAAGGTTGACCATAATCCAATCCCTGATAGTGATAAGTGACAGCATCTTTTAGGCCAACCACTAAATCGATAATGGAGCTAAATTGCCTACTGCAGTGGGGATGAAGGAGGTGTTGAAAGCTACTTAGTTCCTTATTCATTTTGCTCAGAGGCCAGATGGCAACAAAACAAGCTGTTATGGATCTTATTGACTCTAAACAGAGCTAGAGCTGTGTGTACAGAGCTGGATATGATTTCTTGTTGGTGCTAAAACCAAAATATTTTTTTTTATTAGGGCTGTAATGATACACCAAACCCACAATTTGGTTTTAATCATCATTTTTGACCCACGATTCAATAAAACCTCATGGTTCATTAATTTGTTTAAATGAGTCATAAGAATAATAGTAAGGGTAACAGTAATGGACAATTGTCCTTCCAACCTGTAGGTGGACCAAAGAGTGCTTTGGTGCCTACTGTAACGGTGCTGGTTGACATGCTAATGCTAGGTCTATAATGTTAGCTAATTCTTGGTGGGTAACATAAGATTATGACAATGTTCAACACACTCAGTTATTTTTAGTATAATTGTTTTGACCATGGTTCAAAACTCTGGGCCAACCTACAAATTCATCAGTAACATTAACTGTATAGATACACAACTAATCTAATGGTAATTTAGCCAGCTAGCTAGCACAGCCCTGTCTCTCTTCCTCAGTCTCCCGGTCCCCTGACAACAGCCGGGGACACATCCACAGTCACCGGCAGCCAGCTAGCAGCCAGCCTGGTCAGCACTTAACTCCGGGGCTAAGGACGCTAACGGCAGTTTACTGAACAGACCCAAGCACCCGAGTCAGAACAGTGGCCATTCGTACGGTTACACCTCCAATAGCGTAACCTGTGTCCCACCCTTTCCTAGCTTTCAGCCATCTTTACAGCTACATTTAGCCAACGAAATGGGGATAAGTTACCAAAAGGACTAATAGTAATTTAAAGATGTGGTAGCATTGGATCTGAACAGGAAGGATAACTCTGGAGTTGGAAGGGGTGTGTTGTGATTCTGCCTTCTCACTCCGAGAAACAGGTTTGTGGATCTAAGTGTCGCGATTTCCGTTTCATATTGCATATCAATACAGCCCTACTTTTAATGGTGTCTTACTTTGAGAAGTTCCCTTGAAATACATTGTTTGCAGTTTATTGGGTATTGGCATTGCAAAGTAATGAACCGATCCGATACCACGTCATTTAGCCCTGAGGTGAATGTACTTTAAAGTAGTTTATTTATGTTCTTTTTCCCTTGTGACTGACTGTAAAACTGGATATTAACAAAGTTTCACAGCATTTTTTGTTTGTTTAATGTTTCACAAAAAGTTTAACCAGAGGCAGGCTATACAATAATGACAGCAATTATATCACCTCCATACAGGGACAGTAGTATAAAGACATAGATACAGCATGTATATAAACACATGTATTTTCTATCACACTGGTATCCGATGGGTACTCAGTATTGGCGGATGTTCAAGTTCAAGTAGCAAAAAATGGTATCGGACCATCTCTAATCTGAAAACCAGCACGTTGCCTAAATAAAACAGTCTTAAATAGGTAAAACGTTGCTTTTAATCGGGAACTCTGAGAAAAAGTCAACTAGATGTACCTGAGCATACATGTAATGCCAGCCTTCAGTATGTGACAGCTTTTGATACTTTTGGTTGCTAAGTTCTGAGGCTGGATACCCAGCTCCAGCGTGAAGAGGGCCGTTCCCCTGCATCGTGACTGAGTTACCTTGCAGTTGCTCCGGAGCATGATGTATGCAAAGCTGGGATCACGACTGCTGCTCGAGAGAAGAGCACTGTTGTGTGATTTGTCTTTGAATGGCTCTGTTCTGCCGGTCGTGCTGGTGTGGGGAGGGCGAGGAGGAGAAGGCGAGGGGGGAGGAAGAAAGGGGGCGGGGGGGGAGGGCGAGCAGAGTGGTGGCGTAGCTGAATAGGTGTGTGATCAAACATACTCAAGGCCACATCAAAGTGGGGGCCAGATCAGGGAAAATGTCATGCCCCTGCTCGTGAAAATTGTTTCTCTTTTTTTTTTTTTACCGAGCTGTGCGGGAGCCGAACAGACAGACGTACGTACAGACGTGAATCGTTATGTCCCTATCATGCCTAGGGGTGGAGGACACAACATGGGAAAGGCTAAAACAGTTCCAGATAAATCAAAGAATTTACTGTCAAATCTGACCTATTGTGAAAAAGTCTCTACATCAGAAATTTGGGTTTCTTTCAACCAAATTTCCAAAAACGTAACGTGGATGGTTCCATATGATGCTATTCACAAGTAAATCCATCATATAATAGATCTTTCCACTATTTTGATAAAATGTGGGTGTTTTACTTAATTTTATAGCATTTGGATTTTCTTTTTTTTTTACTAAAGAACGTTGAAAAAAAGTGACAAAAAAATGACAGAAAAATCTTTAAAAAACGTGGGGGGAAAAAACACAAAAATGTCCAAAAGCGCTGATAACATTGACAAAACATCTTAAAAAGTCTCCAGCGAAAGTTACAAAAACATCATAACAAGGAACAAAAACATCAACACCTATCTACACTGGAAACACTGGTTTGGTTCTCTATGGCTTCAGACAGACGGATGGACAGACAGACGGACAGATGGAGAGTGGAGAGGACTGTCTCTTGACAGGAGTGGTGTTGACATGCTACCTAGCCCTCCACTCCCACACTCAGCAGCACTGATACAGCTCTCCATTTCTCTTCACTGCCTCGCTGCAACTAAATCGGCTTAAAGTCAGGCCAGGTTCTCAAGCTCTGTAATATTTTCTTCATCACAGGCGCAATAGAGGTAGCTGCTGAGAAGGCCGATCCAGGGGGGGGGGGGGCTCTTGCTCCCCCAGTAAGAGCGTTTGCCCCATGTAGGCT
>NC_048415.1:2201676-2213963 GCF_013103735.1 Etheostoma cragini
ATATATATATAAATCCACTGGTAAGAAAGCTACAGAAAAAAAGCTAGTAAGTGGAGCTTAAGTTAAGAAAATACCTCTTTTGGCTACTACAGAGCCTCTAATAAAACAAAAGTTAAATAATATTACAGCCACTGATTAGTTAGTTCTCACTGGTCTCTAACAACACCACCACACATCTATCGTCGGCGGCAACAGCGCTCCATCCCTTTTCCCTATCTAACCTTTATGTACTTTGATTGCATCTGCGTTAACGGCTAACTTTAATTGCTCTCTCTTTCTTCTTGACCCTGATGTCGAGCAGGTGACACCTGGATCAAAACACGCCCGCCACGCCGCACGCGTCTGCGCTCCACGGTTGCCATGACACCCCCTCGTACCTGACATTGTCGTGACGTTGGATGTAGATCTTGTGAAAGATCCGCTCAGGCGGCTTCAGAAAGTCCTCCTTCATCTCCATGGCAACATTCCTGGGCAGTAGGCTCATTAGCAGACGCTCCTGAGGATGGAGGGGTTAAAACAGAGTGAGAGGAGGCAGCGTGACAGTTTTAAACTGGGAGGACAGGAATGTGTTCGTATCCATGGCGATGTAAGCAGACCAATATAAACTTATTGGTTCTTTCCTCCAGTGTAAACATCCAGAATATGATTGACACAGAAGAAAAGAAAAAAGTGAGTTTGAGTGCGGTACTGAAAGAATTACTCGATCAACAAGTACAGTAGTCAAATAAATCAACAATTTCTGGAATCGATTCATTTGTTAAAGGTGCTCTAAGCAATGTTGGGTGGTGGCATTACTCTTAAACTGTAAGTTTTACATGCTGAAAAATTGTTAGTCACAAAAAGCATTAATCAAGCATAGCCCAATTTTTTTTTTTTTTAATCCTGTAAAACTATAGTGTAGTTAGAATAAGGGGGGGAATCGTAGTTCTGGCCATCATAACATGTGGTTAATAGAAAGTAACCGTTACCTATAGGCCTGTGACAGCATGCAAACTCCAGCCTTTGGCATTCAAATCAGGCGTTCCTCCACTTACACAACTTAATAAAAGATACACCACTTCATGGACTTCATTCTTGGGGATATGGGTATACTTTAGTGTGAAGAATAACTTAAAGGGTAGGAACATAAAAACTGTTTTCAATCAGCTAATTCTTTCAGCATCAGCCTGAAGTAATGTCTACACAAAGCACCGTGTGTGTGTGTGCGTGTGTGCGTGCGTGCGTGCGTGCGTGTGTGTGTTGTCTCCGTTGGAGCACAGTATAAAGTACTCTTGAAACTCTCCCAGGATGTCAGATGGTTGTGAATGCACAATGAATCATCAGGCGGCTCCGCTGAATAGCTGTTGAGAGGCAGGTTATAAAATCAGCTGGGGCTCTCCTGTGTCTCCCTCCGACACTGCTTCACATTATGCATCCATTCACTCAACCGCCTCTCGCCTGTGAATTAAAAGCTTCACTGGAGAGCAGCCTTGAGGAACAGCCGTCACACATACTGACACACAAACTGTGAGTAAAAGTAAGTCCATAGGTGTTTTTGTTTCACTTGCACACACGTGTGTGTCCGGTGTAAAGATCCCAATTAGCAGAATGTGAAGGTGTTGTCGTTTTAATGATTTCTTTTAAGATTTAATAATTAATTTACCTGCTTTGTTTATCTCTTCCATTCCACCTCCCTGAACGTGTTAACATTCCCATGATTCCCAGATTAGTCCCAGGCTAAATTCACCCTGGGTTCTGTTTGACTATGGCTCTCCCCGTGATGGTTTATTAATGAACCACTGGCTCACTTTCCCTCGCATTAAAAATTAACATTCCTGCAGTTCTTCAAGAAAAGGGAAACCCCACCAAAAAGGTTGCATCTTTGAAATAAAAATGGAAGAAATCCAGCTTGTTTGCACAAAAAGGAAAATGAATGCTTAAGGCCTTTTTACAGTCGCCGCAGCCAACCTGGCGCGCGCCAGTGTGTCGTCAAAGTGATGTAGATCTCACTGGAGCGCCAGGATTTTGAATGTGCGACCAGAAGTTGTGCACCACTTAAAAAGGGAAACATGGATGAGTCTCTGTTGTAAACTTATTGGGTTAAGAGTTCTTTTATGGTGAATGAAAGGCTTGATTCGACTAAGTAGGTCATTGAATCAAATCGAAACATTGACAACAATGCTGCTGCCAGTTCTGCCGTTGTTTACCTTTTTCTTCTTCTTCTAGTCTCTAGAAATAACAGTCGGTAGCATTTCCTCATTAGCGCCACCTCTGTAGAGTGGTCTAAAACCACTCTCTCTGTAAAGTGTCCTGAGATAACTTCTGTCATGATTTGACACTATAAATAAAAATTTGAAAAGACAAACAGTGAGTGAAGAATGTGTGCAATATTCTCAAAGGATATCTGAGGAATGATGTCTCACTATGTGATGGACTGGTGACAGTGTTACTAGTTAGCTACTAGACTAGATGAATGGATTCAGATTGATAAACTGTATATTGTCAGTCAGCTTTGTGGAAATTCTTTTGATACGTCAGTGGTTGTTTGTTCAAACTCATAAAATGTTCATTTGTTTAAATCATAAAAGTTAATTCTTTAGAAAGTAACAGCAGATTGACAAAAATATCTTAACTCAAGGTTCACTTGCCCGGTGTTACCGAGGCTTTTCGTTGTATTTTACAGTCTTCAGCAGTAGACGGAGTTTGCTCCGTTGTCGTGGAAATGTCTTCTTCTTCTTCTTGAAATCGTGTCATAACCATATGTAACTATAAAACAATGATAGAAGGAAGACAACACCCTGAAGTTTCAAACCTAACCCATCACTCACATTAGCTACAAGAGACAGCAACTAAGCGGCGCAGGTGTTAGCCAGTGTCGAGCGACAACGCTCACGAGCAAGGCAAGGCTAAAATAGTCGAGAAGTCTATTTTATGCAAATGCTGAGCGATGCGACTAAGCGACTGCAAATCGGAGTGAAGGCAGCGTGAGGGCAGCTTGACATATGTATGTTGGTTACTTAAGTTGAAGAAAGTCATTCAAGATGGCGGAAACACTTCAGGACATCGTATCTCTGTATATATCTGATACGTTTGGCATTTTATTTTATATATTTTGTTACACCTATTGGGAAATAAATACTTTTAAATCCCATAAAATTGTTCTTGTGACTTGACACTTATGTCAATATACTTATAATTATGTCTTATACGTATGAAGTGACTTGTGAGTCCTCTTGCAGATACTAGGCAATAGCATGCTACTTATCGATACAGATGCGTCACCGTAGGACTAGGCTAGGCACGCCCAGGAACGCCAGTCAAGTGATTGTGTGTCGCTGTCTTTTTGTATCTAAAGTGGTTATACGGTAAGACCTGTGTGTGAGATCTGGTTAAAGCTTTGGAAAAAGCCAGTAAGTGCTCCTTCCGTTAAAATGTCCTTTTTTGTTCGTGCCTGATTTCAGAAAGAATGTGTCCGTTTTCATCTTCAGTCTACAATGTTTCCTCCACTCTAACCGATTCCCATGGGGGAGGGGGGGTTCGATTTTTCATTCATTAGAAAACAACGTCATTTATCCGCCTGAATCTTAACGTCACAGATGTGTTGCCATACCAACATATTGGTTTAGCCCTTGGTTTTAAGAGTTGAGCAAAGCAAAGTATGTGTACAGTATGTCAGGCGATATTGAGATGACATGTTCGTGTCCTTGATTTGTTGAGATGACGTCTTGAGATGTCAGCATCACTTTAATTAATGTCCCATTTGGAAACAGGGGTTGCTTTTGTTCCTGATGGCTTCACGTGAGGAAACTACACCTCTTTCCTCTGCACTCGGCGATTACTTATGAACTGAGAAGTCAATTTGCCAACCAGGCGTATACAGCACATAGCCGACCCATCAGGAATCAATACAACCTATAGATCTGGCGCAAAGCACAAACCCATAAGCATTTACTGCCTGGCTGTTCATAGATCCCAATCAAGGGTCCGTGTGTGTTTCAATCACCCAGATAAACTGTGACCTTTACTGGAGGAGGGAGGCCATGAAAGCAATCTGCTTGTGTAATTACCCGTCAGAAGGTAGCCTGTTCCTGCTGGGGAAAACACTGAATATAATCATGAAATCTACAAAGCACAGGTGCTGCGTGTATGCACGCACACACACACACATATACATGCTTGGGCTAATTAATGCAGGGGATAATTAATTCTCTATGTACCAACTGGTGTAGGTGGGTTTCGTGCGCGTGGCCAGTGAGGAGGGTGCGGTGCATAACTAAGTGTTTGTGTATGTTAAAGTTGCCTGATTGTTCCTTTGTTAAGTCGCTCCATGTAGGTGTGTGCAGAGGGGGTGGAACGTGTGGCGCTGGTGCATGTGCCACAGTAATTGTTCTTTCCTTAAATAGCTGCTGTCATAGTTACTGCATGCCTGTGGGCAGGTTGCTAGAATACATCGCCACCTGAAACCTTTAAAAAAACTTCTCAAGAGACCGTAGTAAGATTTAATCACAAAAACACGGGCCCATGGCAAGGTGAAATGTGTGGATGGATCGTCATCTTCCATCCGGCTCGCTGTTTTCCAGTTTATTTGTGCATTTCCGTGTGCAAATTCACCTGCTTCTCATTCTCATCCTCCAGTTTAAGCCTCTCCTCGATGCAGTCACGGGCTTGCAGGAAGACTTTCCTCTGGGTGCGCTCGGTGAGAATCCTCACAAACACCCCCGACAGGTTGACGCTGGTGAACAGCACCGCGTTGGCCACCAGCTGCACACAAACAAGAACAGACATGCCAAACACAGTCGGCAGCATCTCCACACTGTATGTGCATGTGAGCTTGAGGGAACACACACACATGTCCATAGTGCAATACTATGTCCTGGCTGCATTACAATTCACAATCCCTGATTAATACATAGGATGGATTAGGTCAGCACATTCATTACAGCACAAATCAATCATTGTGCAATGGCTGGCTGATAAAATGCATTATTAATTATTGATCAGAGACTATCGATTGGAACACTTTAATTTGGACGATGGGCTGTTTAGCAACTCTCCGTCGTTGATTCCAAAAAGTCTGGAGGTGAAGGTCAGTGAAACACTGTAATCCAGCACAGAAAGATGGACTTCAAAAAACAAAACTCCATTTTTCTCCTGTTTACATTGGAACTAGTCAGTAAAACCAGAAGAAAGAAACACTTCCAGCTATAGTGCGGCACAGTTTGAATTTGCTCAGTGAGTTACTCTGTCATCAATTAATGCTGCTTATTAACTATGACCAATCACATCGGTGTATCTGATATAGGCGGACCAGAGGCGAGCTGCACCAATCACATCGGTGTATCTGATATAGGCGGGCCAGAGGAGAGCTGCACCAATCACATCGGTGTATCTGATATAGGCGGGCCAGAGGGCGAGCTGCACCAATCACATCGGTGTATCTGATATAGGCGGGCCAGAGGCGAGCTAAACAGATGATGACAGTCTAATCTACCAGTTAGCTCCGCTGGTAGCTAAGCGTACGGTGCTCTGGATACCTCACCCTGTGTGTTGTTGTGATTGGGCATAGTGTTATCCAATTGCGTGCAGTGAGATTTTCAAATGCATGTTTGGTGCCGCCCTTCCAGATGGACGAGTTTCATTACTCGATGCCACACCCTTAATCCTTTTGGATTTGGGTCTGGATTTCTAGGCTAGCGGTTCCAAACCTAAGGACCCACAAATTAAACCTGAGGGGGTCATAAAATAATTTATAGGAAAAACAAAACTGGTCTGCGCAGTACACCGTCTCTCAGATTTTTCTTCTTTGCGATGTACATTTCTGTGTCATTTTATCTCCTCAGTCATCCAAAGATGAATTCTAGAAAACGATCCCTCTTTGGTTGAACTGCTGATGAGAGGTTAGATGTAGACACTGCTTCATTTTAAGTTGTCACAAGATAAAAAGGTTAGGAACCTCTGACTGAATGCATTACTTCAAAATAAGTAAGTTTGTCAAACTCATGTGTCCTTTGGCAGTAGTTCCCAACTTGCGGATCAAAGTAAATTGGAGGGGTGACTTGTAAACAACAACACAATGTTTCTGAACTTTTTTCTAATCTGTGTTTTTTTGCATGTGGATTACTTTCTAACAAAACAAGTTGAAAATAAATGTAGTCTTTGGTTGAACTGGTCACTGTGCAATGTCATTTGTAACCTGAGAAGGGTCGCAAGTTGCTTTATTTTAGGGTCCACGAGTCAAAAATAAGGGAAACTACTGTTTTATACTACCAGAAAAATAAGATGTTACACAACTCAGAAACCATGGTTCACCACAGGTGTCAAAACAACATCCCAAATACTAAAAATAATCACTTCTACTTAGAATCTGGAGCACAAGGACCAGTCAAGAATCAGCCCTCTGTTGTGATTGCAGCTCTGCATGAATCCTGTTTCAGCACCGGCAGCTGGACAGCTCCTTGTCTGCATCATTACTGAGGTGGGCTAAAGTGAAACTTTCTGCTCTCTTCCAAATTTTCCGCCCGCAGTATCCTGGAGCTAAAATCGATCACTGAGATTGTTTTTAACCTTTTCTTCACCAGGGAAAGCCAGATGAGTAAGAATGCTGTTTTCTCAGCAGCACTTGACATTCATACAGTTACTTCATAGCCGACTGGGAGCCTGTACAAATACAATCTTCTAAAGACTCATATTTTTTTCACTTGCGTTTAGCTTAGTCTGAGGCCTGCTTGGCTTCTGTCGTGTTACCTCTTCACCTGTTTATTTTCCTTTCCTTTTAATCCATTGTTGATTTAATTCCCTTTCCTCACCTCCTTCTTTTTAACTTGACATTGGTATCATGTCAGTTATTTTGCATTAGCCTACAGTATGCTTTATTTATGTAGCCTAATGGTGTAATCTGTTTAACGCCAACTTCAAACCATCTGCCTTGGTTGTAAAGCACTTTGGGTCAATTTATGGGGTTTTAATTGTGCTGTATAAATAAAGTGGGCTTGACTTACACTGGAGCAGTTGCCCAAGGGTACTTGGACTGTAGTTTTCTAAGTGGAAGTGTGACTCAACCCCACTACCTGTTTGATGCGATGATGAAGGGATTAGAACAGTTACAGTAACTAAGCATAAGGCAGTAGTTTTGGGTTTGAGTGGCTGACTGGATGAACCAGGATGCGGGTGCAGGTGCAACACGTACCGGTCTCCACAGCCTCTGCTTCCTTCCCGTGAACGACGTCGCGATGACAATGAAGTGAGACGTAGCCAGCATGACCCCGAACAGCACGGCCAGCAGCGTCCGCACCGGCAGCAGCACGTAAGCCACGAGGGTGACCAGCATGAGCTGCCACACGCCTTGCTCCGGGGCCGCGGTGCTCAGCAGCTCCGCGGTGCCGAGCGCCAGCGGGAACGGGCAGCAAAGCAGCGCGAAGGTGAAGCTGAACAACAGGGCCAGCTTCGCGATCTGCTGCAGCTGCGTCACCTGCAGGTACTTGACGTTGGTGACGATGAAGAGCGACAAGAAGACCACGCAGTGCACCGGGTACGAGCCCTTGGACAGGGTGAGCCGCGGGCTGGACAGCAGCTCCACCAGGGACAGCGACGACGCGGCCACGATGAGCACCGCGAGCGCCTTGAGCGTGGCGGTCTGCTCTAGCTTCAGGTTGTAGTTCTGGAAGAGAGCCTCCAGCTCCGGGCTGTTGAACTCGTCCTCACAGGCGATGGCGCCCAGGGGCGAGCCGGCCGGGCAGTGACCCTTCCTCCGCCGGGTCTTGACTCTTTTGAACTGCACCTCCTCCATGTTCCGGCCATTCATGAAGCGGGGGGAGGCAATGGGGGGGGGGGGGGGGGGGGGGGATAGCGCGCGAGCCCTCAACTTTTCGGTTCGTGTCCTTGTGTTCGGGAATCGAACCGGCACCCTCTCCCAGAGTTCATGCGTCCTGGATGTCCGAGGGTCGGGCTCGGTGTCAAGAGAGGGAGAGGGTGGCAGTGGAGACAACAGAGCGCCGCGCGCGCGCGCTATCCACAGGTTGACGATTGTTGGTGTGTCGTCAGAAAAGTAGCCTGACCAATGTGCAGAACGTCTCTCTCTCTCTCTCTCTCTCTCTCTCTCTCTCTCTCTCTCTCTCTATCTCTCTCTCGGACCCCCTGCGGTGCCTCACGCGGGGTTAGGCTACCAGTGATCCTGCGCTACCACCGGACTCATCGGAAGGTTTACCTTGTTTGTGAAGACAATCAAAACAGCTCAGCACGAGGCGAACAGTCACAAAAACCTCATTTGACTATATTTTCCCTGGTTTACTTTCTTCCTCTGAGATGCACAGCTCTCTCTCTCTCTCTCTCTCTCTCTCTCTCTCTCTCTCTCTAACACACACACACACACACACACACACACAGTACGCTACATGTTATGATCTACTGTGTCCTCCTGCTTTAATTTACTTCAGTGAAATGTCAGTGGTTGGGTGAAAACAGCGCTGGTGATTTCCCCTCACAGTGTCTGCAGTCAGAGCTGATGTAGTTCCCAGGCAGCTAAAAATAGCCCAGCTGCACCGCTGGATGGTCCAATATAGCAACGATTTGGTCTTTCCCGCATCTCTTCCCCTCATGATTTTTATTGCAAAGTCAAGTGCTCATTTCACGCAGAGATTTCCCACACACACACACACACACACATAATCCGCCAGATAGGTATGGTAATGAGCGTGCAAGGAGGCTAAAATTAGCTATCTCTCTTACCGAAATAACCGTGAAAATGTAAGAATGACGTAAAATGGCATGCACTGTTGTCGTGGTTGAGGGTATTTGCATATGTTGTGCATCTCTTTGTGTTATGGTGCAGATTTTCACTACAAGTTGAAACTTAAAGACCCACGAGGATAGGCTATCATTGCAGAACAAGGCCCATCCTTAGGACATGGGAATATGCAAATGAGAATTTCAACAAAAATCCCTCAGAAGAACCATGGATTCAAATGTGGGCAATCAAGAGAAGGATAAATGGTTGGCAAAATAGCAGCAGCTGCAGTTACAAAATGTAGTAATTGGCATGAAGAAAAGTGAAAAAAAGGATGTTATATAAGAATATAATTCAGCTGAGATATTCAAGATATCCAAAAATATGCTTGCATTGAAATTGAGAGGACTCCTACAAAATGGGTAGCGTTTATGTGTAGTTCATTTTTGCATATTAATGTGATATATTATTACATGTAATTCTAATCTGAGCTTTCACCTCGAGTTAAAGTCCAGAAGTTGTAAAACTAATAGCTAATGATAAAGGCCATCTCCAGTGCAAATATAACAAATTTTTATCCTAAAAGCACATATAAACATGCAATTTTGAAAGATAAATTTCATCAAAATAGCATGTCTTCAGCTGGCCTGTCAATAAATGCCCCAAAAATAATCTTTACAAAAACGTGTAATGGATAAAAATAGCATTTTAGGAGGGACAAAACTAAAATTGAAGTGTAAAATAAGTAGCAATAGTTTTACAGCAGATGTCTTCACATTATATTAAGAGCTCACCTGAGTATCAAATACATAACAGGACGTATTTACTTGCATATGCGTGAGGTTTTCATTGTTTTATTATTCACGGAAAGGTTTACTGTACATGCAGAAAAGTGACTGAAATGGTCCTGTGCATTATTTACTCTTCTTCATGTCATCATCACAGTTCATATATTGAGCCTGTAGATTAAGGAGGAGTGTGTGTAATAATATTTATTTGACTAGAACAGCACAGGAATATCCCCTTAGTCATATTGTCCTTGCGTGAAATTTGACCCTTTTTCAAATTTTTTTCATATCCGAAATATGGAACGTTGAAATAAGCAGTGAAAATGTCGGCGAAAAAGTGACAAAATGTTGGGAAAAGAAGTGACAAAATGTTGGGAAAAGAAGTGACAAAATGTTGGGAAAAGTTACAAAATGTTGGGAAAAGAGTAAAACAATGTTGGAAAAAGCAACCAAAACATCTGAAAAAAGCTATAAAAACGCTCAGAAGGGACAACAAAAGTAATGTTTTTCCCCGCTGCTGACGGAAGACATCACCCCTCGTTCCTCCCCCTCTCTGAGGACTGTGTACAGTACTCCTATGCTGAAACATCACTCGGCCCCAGGTTGGCTGTCGGGTAATCTGATTTAACCACTGCGCACCAATGAATAAAGGAAGCTAATGTTTATTTAGCTAACAGCTAATTCGGCTAACTGCTAGCTGAGACCGCATGTGATAACTTTAAAAGACCCTCAAACTAAAACCTGAAAATAACCATTAAATATATATACCAGCATTTAGGTCAGCAGCCTTTCCCTGTGTTTAACATTATTTTAGACTGCATAAAGCTGTAGGCTAGTGGTTAGCCAAGTTAGCTGTTATCTAAACTAATGTTAGCTTCCCAGTGGAGGCTAACGGCAGAACCGTGGGAACAGATCTTGATTCATGCTGTGTCGTAAATCCTCGTAAACAGGGCTGGCGATTGCTATCGGCAACTAAGGTAATTGCCTAGGGCATCAAATGTGTTGGGGGCGCCATGTCGCCCTTAGGTCTACTTGCCATTAATACAATTAGAATGACAAGAGAAATAAAACCTGTATGTATTAAACATGATCATCCTAGGGCGCCCCCTCAGCCACACAGACCCAAACAGGGCTCTATGTCTGTCAGGAGGTCTGAGGTCTACCGTAGAAGGAGGTCTGAGGTCTACCGTAGAAGCAGAGAAAAACAATCTCTCATCTGACGGACAGAAGCTCACATGTCCCTGTCCCAGTCTTACAGATTCATCAAATTAGGCTTTTTAAAATACATTCATCTTGCCTACACTATCACATTTGAATATTTGATGTATAGGTCTACAAACGTTGTAAATGCCATTTAAGCCAACTTCTCTTGCTCTTTCATTTAAAACATTTTTTTTTCTGTCTCTCTTAACCCTCCTATTGCTCTCAGGTCAAATTTGACCTCTTTTTAAAAATGTCTATATCTGAAATATGCCATTCTTTTTAACCGAATTACCACAAAAAAAGGATGTATTTCATGCAACGGGTGTAAATTGAAATGGTTTCAAATCAGTATCCTGACCAAACTCATCCACTTAACATACGTTAAGTATGTTAAGTGGATGTTAAGTTAACAGTTAATATTAACTGTTAGTCAAAATAATTCATAATGTCTGATTTATTAACTCAAATATTAGGTATATTTCTACATAAATGAGGGTATTTGACCATCGATTCCCAAAAGTAGGCTACTGTGAAATAAGTGGTAGTAAGGGGGTGGTAGTGAAGACTTAAAAAGAAAAGTGTTAATCTTTTTGACCCAGAAGGACAACACAAGGGTTATTAAACATTGTATATGTGTTGCGGGACTGGTTTAGTTTATTTAACGTGTGCAGGATGGGTCTCAGGACCTGAAGGCCGGGGCTGCGGTAGCAGAATAATACGATTGAATACAGGACGGGTCTCTGGGACCCCAGAGGACAAGATGAGGCTAGTGGGATACCTGTTTGAGTACAGGATGGTTGTCTGGGACCCCGGAGGCCTTAGCAGAAAAATACAATTGAATACAGGACGGGTCTGTGGGCCCCCAGAGCTCAACACAGGGGTTAAACAAGTTATTTTGGAAAGTTGAATGCCGCTATATATTCCATCTCATATCCCCGCTGGCTCAATTCAAAGTGTCTCATCTTTCCTACTTAGCTTCTAACCTGCAAAGTGAGGCGAAGTGATACAGCAGCCAGGCAGCGCAACGCACCGGCTCCACTTCTCCCTCTCCTAAAGTAAGTGACCTCCCTCCAGCATGCCTTGACAGTCCCTCGTTGCCATGGCAACAGAGGCAATAAGGCTAGCAGTTGTGACTGATATGCTGCTGAGGTGTTTCCCAATCTGACACCCTGGCTCCCTCTCTCTCTATCTTGTGTGTGTGTGTGTGTGTGTGTGTCTGTCTGTCTGTTTGTCTCTCTCCTCTGTCTTCTCTCTGTTTGACTTTCGTTCAGGCGGTTTGAGATGATCAGTGCAGCTGATGTGATTGTATCTAGTCTGCGTCGTGGTGACACAGCTCCCTGACCTGCCGGCTCATTGTGCTCACTGACATTTCTCCAAATTGAGGCTTTGACATCAAGGATGGGATGGTGCAGACGTAAGCCTCGGAGGTAGACCGAACCACAGAAAAACCTTCCCACCAACCACGCATAAAACATAAAAGGTGGGTGAGATGTGGAGGGTGAAGACATGTAGTGGTAGCCAAGTATAGTATAAGGGTGCGTGTGTGTGTGTGTGTGTGTGTGTTTGTGTGTGTGTGTGTGTGTGTGTGTGTGTGT
>NC_048415.1:2214072-2236069 GCF_013103735.1 Etheostoma cragini
TTCATGAATAGGAGCCCTCCACCAGGGCTGAGGAAGCTGCTGCTGCAGTGTTGTTTAAATTCATGAATAAACCTGCTTGCTGCCATTCATGCAAACACAATTAGCTCCATGCTTCGCCTGTGGTAGACAGGAATAGATGAACACAGAAACAAGCTCTCATGCATGAACACTGATATTTATACAGCCGCTGAAAGACCTTGTGAAAGGCATTGTCTGCATAATCGCTGTGCAAAGAAAAATGGATTTATCCTTACATTCTTACATGAAGTTAGCATGTATGAACATGCTAAAACGGGAGGTCAAAAAGGTAAACATGATTTTAAAAAACAAGCCGTCTTTGGCACCTCTACACTGTTGCTTTAATGTATTTTTAAACAGCCAGCAGATTGTACGTATGCATCCATATGCACAAGAGGAGAAGTGAAAACGATGAGTCTTCGGCAGTAGGCTGCGTTAAACCGTGTGTGTGTGTGTGTGTGTGTGTGTGTGGCCTCCTGGGTTGTGTGTGGGAGTGCTATTGAGAGATATTTTTAATTCTGTGTGTCAGCTCCTCTCATCTCCCTCAGCAAGAGATGTCGGAGGAAAGCTGAAAAACATTTCCAATGCAACTAGCATTTAAACACACACAAACACACACAGGCACGCACGCACACACAAACACAGATACACACACACCCGTGCAAAAAAACACACATGCAGTTTCATAAGTCTTTCATGTGGCACCAGTTGCGTCTTTGAAAGTTAAAATAAGCCTGCCAGATTGTCGGCGTATTTTATGAAGAGTGCTTGTGAGGGAATTTTACATGAACACGATTAAAATATGAATGCGATCCTGAATGGATACAATCCCAGATGAATGATAAAATCTTCCTGTCAAGCCACAAAAAAAATAAAAAAGGCCGGTTCCTAGCCGTTTATGAGAAGAAATAACTTCCGGTGCTTAGTTTGAAAGAAAAAGAAGGCTTTTAATTCTCCTGACGCCTCCGAGCCACAGTGACGGAATAATACACCGTACGGTAGATAATGACAATAATAATTCCCTGTGGAGCAGCAGTCGTCGACCTAATGACTTTCTTCCATGCCACTGCTTTTAGGAGTGTGTAAAAGTCACTGTGGACTGCAAAGTAGGATTAACGTCATCCTGGTGGAATACAGAGCAGCAATTCTCACAAGTAAAAAGGTAAATGGACTTCGCTCCCACTCTCTTATTCTCCGTGAAGCTTGGGAACGAACACAATTGTCTCAATCACACGTCACACAGCAGGTTGTGTACTGGTTCAATGAGGCCACCCTAAGCATAAAAGATTTCTAGATGACTATCCAGATGTGACACATCTACGGACATCTGAACTCTATATGTACATGTAGATAATCCTGAATCTGAGTCACAGGAAAATCAAAATAGTTCCTCAAATGATTAGGTAAGATATACAGTGTCTGAATCATAGACTGTATATTAGTAATATGTATAATACACAGTCTATGATGTGAATGTATCTGCAATCAAGGTAAATATGTACTTCATGCTGCTGTGTTGCAGATTATACCCAAAGTATTAAATAAAGTATGAACTGTGAGCTTTTGGTTAAACCGCTGGCTGTCAGCTTTTTTAAGGGTGCTTAAAGATTCACAGATTCTACCCCCTCCCCCCATATCAATGAAACCTTTGTTTTCTCTCATAGCTCCACGGTGAACGAAGAATCCAAAAATCCCAAATTCCTGATGCTTGAATGCTTGCAGTAATGGGGGTCCATGTGCAACCACAGCAAGCCTATTTCAACCCATCATCTAGCAAACTCACACACAACTCAAGCAGTATCATCCAATGTAATTTCCCCTTGTAGGATTTATAAAGTATGTCTTCTTCTTCTTCTTTTTATCTCTTTTTCTTCTAGTCGTATGCTCAGTAATTCCCAAACAGATGCTTTTTGCCTAAAACCTTGGTATTTAAAACACTTCTGCATATACATTTCTCACGCTTGGGCAACTGCGCTACTTGTTCGACACATAAATAAGAGTACATAGAGAGTAGCATGTGTACAGAGTGTAGACGCCCTTAAATGAAGCTGAAAGACAGCACTTTAAATTTCAGTTTATTTCTGTAGTCCTGTTCCTCTACAGTGCTGCGGATGAGGGTCTGGCTAGACCACACAGCATTCTGGGATGGAGAAAAAACATGCTCTGGTTTATTGGCATGTCTTTAAACCAATCACATTCGTCTAAGCGCCGGACGGAGCAACAACGCCTCTGCAAAATAGTCTCAGGAAGGAACTTGTTTTGGTGGAATGTGCACGTTCAAAAGTAGTTTTAGTTGTGTAATAGAAAACTCAGATTGGACAGATAGTCCAGCTAGTTGTCTGGATTTACCCTGCAGAGATCTGAGGACCAGGTAACCATAATCCTCAGAAATCCACTGGAGTTTAGAACGCCAGCACAAAGAAAGCAGAGGGTGACAGATATATGCCTGCCTCAATGGGAATTTAACATAGGGGGGTGTATACTTAGGCCCCCTGTATTTTAAGGAAGAACATTTATTTAGTTACAATAAATTATTCATTCACAAAGAAAATTGGTGTCCATAAAAGGTTGGATTTTCCTAATTTTTTAACCTTAAGGCATTAAGATCAGTTTCCAAAATATGTTTTTTTATTCCTCTTTTTAATCAACTTTAGCACGGGTGTGTAAATTTTCTCAAGCCACTGCAAGTGCACTTGAAATGTTGGTAATACACAACAACTCACAAAAGCAACAGCTAGTGGCACTGTGTCCAAAACGTCTCTCACAGACAGAACCTCTCTCTTGGCAAATATGTTGAGAACTGGAAATAGAAGTTAAAGACAAGGTGCCACAACCGTGCAACGAGAGTTTCATAAAACCAACCAACGAACAGTTTGCTGCACAAAATGTTGAAAGAACATCATGACTAAAGTTGCCTTCATCAGATAACCTCTAACCTGGATGACTTCATGTTGAGAGAATAAATCGTCAGGTTGGTTTTAACTTTAAAATCCTCCTTACAATGTTTCTCTAAAAGAAGGCTCAGGAAGACGACTAAAACAGAAGAGACGGTAGACTGCCTGATGTCCACGTGTTCTGCGAGTGCAGTTCAATAGTTGCATTATTTTCAGATGAGTAGCAGGTGGCCAGTCACAAGTGCAGGAGCCGGGCCGAGAGACAGAGACACCCTCGGTGACCCGGGTCTGGGGTCGACTTCCCAATCAGCATGACAAACCAAATATTCAGCAGTGGCTTGGTGACGCTCTGAAACGCCGCGCAACGGAGACAGAGAGGAGGGAAAGCCAGGCACACTTTAAAGCCAGGGACATCATCACCATGAGCTGTGTGTGTGTGTGTTTCACACTGGAACTTATTTCCCCTGACAGATTATAGCTCCACACATTAAATATTAAAGTGGTGGCGTGAATTATTGATCCCAATCAATGTTTGCAGATCAGAGCTCTCAGCGTGGCAGAGGAGGAGCTAATGAGTGGGGGCTAAATGGATAGATGAGCAGCGCCGCCGAGCCCCAGAAACACTCCTGCTGTACATAGGGGCTGATGATTAACTCTGTGTTGCAAGCCGACCGGCATCAGATTTACTTTATATATATGCGGATTTCATAAGAATAAATCTATATAATCCCACTCTGTCAAAGCTGACAATTGTTCCTCAAATCCTCAAAGCTTTTCCTCCAATCAACTTTCTCATGAAATAACCCAATTCAGAACCACTTTTTTAAAAGCTGAAATTAAATATAAATCAAACCTTAATCTCAATGAATAAGTAACTACGCTACAGAAGCATTTCTGTCCTTGGAACTTGTGTTTTCACAGGATGGTTACAGTATGTCGGGGGACAGATTGTGGTTATGGAGAATAAACCAGTTCAGGTTAGGCAACTAAAACACTTTGTTAAGGTGTGAGAAAGATTCCTGCTGAAGAACATTCTTTGCGGGTCTGTAATGCCATGCAAACTTATGTTTTTCTGATGCGTGACTAGAACGATGCACCACATCCTACATAGTTTATATCCACATCGTTCCACTTCTGGGATTGCTCGGAGGCCGACGTACATTCTGCCGGATTTCACTCATTTAAGCCGGATATCTGTTGCCTTTGGCTTCCTTTGTAGTGTCGTTCTAAACTCCGGTGGATTTGTGAGGTCTCTGCAGGGTAAATCCAAACAGCTAGCTTGACTATCTGTCCAATCTGAGTTTTCTGTTGCACGACTAAAACAACCTTTGAACATTCACATGACCCACCAAAACAGGTTCCCTCACTTAGCAACACCCATGATGCGATTGTGATTGGTTTAAAGAAATGTCAATAAACCAGAGCATGACTTCCCAGACCCTCCTCCACAGCGTGTGTGGGAAGATCTGACAATGCCAGACAACTTGCAATGTAAACATGACACCAATCCGGGCTGGGCAAAACATCTGTCAAACATCTGCACGGTGTCTCCTCAGTGTGTACCTTAATATTGGAACAGCAGCAGTTCCCAAATGTTTCTGACAATACAGCAAGTCAGGTCTGCAGTTCCTACATTGTTTACACAATCTGAGCAAAAAAGAAGAAGAAGCTTCACCTCTTACTCACTTTTCAGTTTTATGTCAAATCTAATGTGCTGGATGACAGAGCCAACACATAAAAACATGTGTGACTCTCCAAATACTGCACTGTATTCTTTGGTCTGTTTTTTTAGGACACGTGCACACACACGTGCACACACACACACACACACACACACACACACACACACACACACACACACACTCCCAGGCAAAGCAGCTGTTAGCCCCACTGCTGATTATGTTATTGACACTGGGCAGGAAACACAAGTGGAAGCATGCCTCATCTGAGTGTCAAATACACAGAGGATGAGGCTGCTCCATCACAATAAATAACATAACTGGTTTACATCAGCGCTGCTTTACTGCGTTCAGGGATCTAAACTGACGGATTAATACAGCGGGGCCTCGCAATCTATAAATCCGTTCGTTCATGGGCTAGAATTAGAAATGCAGCGTGCTGTTTTTTCTTGTTGTGTCTGAGTGTGTCCAAACCCCCGGGGTCTGTGCTAAAACCGATGATTAGCATTTACATAATGAGCTAAATGTTAGCTGCTGCCTTAAACTGCTAATTCTCAGCTGTAGGGGGCAAGCTGACCTACACAGAAACAAACAGGAGGACTTGGAGAAAGGGCAGTGTTGAAGTTCAAAATGGTCCCTTTAAAGTGGAGATCTGATATTCTGTATTGCATTTTGCTTGTATCCATTTGTTTTTTTTCTTTTCCTTGGGGAGCACTGTGGTGTAAAACTTGTTTTTAAAACGCTATAGAAATTCAACTTGAAACTGTCTACTTTGTTAGTTTTGCTTTAACAATCAAAGTCAAAGAAAATGGGCATAAAAGATATCTACAACAAGTCTTCCAAACCCACTTTTCCAAATATAATTTGTAGAATTTTTCATATTTGTAAAATACAACCTCCTCCCCAGGAGTGCTGTGTTTGAAAGCTCCAGAAAAAGCAAGTAAGTGAACCTTGAGTTGATTTTGGGAGATAAACTAATTTGCTCTGTTGTTGAAGGTTAAGTGTGAAGATTGATAGCGCTGTACGCGAAATATGAAGCTACAGATAGCCGATTGTTAGCTTAGCTTAGCAAAAGGAATAGAAACGGGAAAAAAAACTAGCCTGATTCTGTTCATAGGTATTAAAATCTGCACCTAAGGCTCACTGCATACTAACACAACATATTAACACTGCATACTAACACAACATATTAACACAACATATTAACACTGCATATTGTTCATTCTTTACAAAAATGTTTTTTGAAGGGTGGTTACTATTTCTTGGATGGGAACTTTTAACCCTCGGGTCGTCTTCCCATCGCCTGTGGTCTTTCTGGGTCAAAATGTAAAATTCAAATTTCTTTTCTAAAAAACGTTTAGTTTATTTTTTTTATTGACATTTTTGTCCCTTTTTTATGTTCTTTTGTAACTTTTTTCCATTTTATATATAACATATAAGTTATACTTTCTGTTTTTTTAAAGCTTTTTTCAACATTCTTTTTCATTTTTTGAAGTACTACGCTGTTGAATAAAACACCCAAATTAATTTAAATTAGTGAACGGATCTTTTGTTTTACTTGTGCAGAGCGTTGCAGGGAACCTCCACGTTATTTCTTTTGACAGTTTGGTTAAAAGTCAACCCAAAGTTCTGATATAGAAACTTTTTGAAAACCGGTCAAATTTGACCTGAGTACAACAAGAGGGTTAAAAAACCCTAAATTCCCGGACAGAAAAAGCACCAGCGATCATCTGTTTCTCCATTTCTTTGCCCCTCTAAACAAAACACAAATGCTGGCTGTTCCTCTTCCTCCTCTCTAGCACAATCTGTCTTCTCAAAACACAGACAGCTTGCCTGACCGCCTGGACTGGACATTGGGATCTGCTTGTCACTTCACATCTCCCTCGTCTTTGTCTTCCATCCTCTTCTCGCCACCTCTATCTGTCTCTCTATCTGTCCATCTCGACCCTCTTGTATGTGTTCGCGCTGGCCAATACAAATGTCTTGCTTTTAATTCTTCAGCTGAGGAACCAGGGGACATACAGGAGCACAAGAAAAGGGGGTGAGGCTCTAAGTGGGTCTTGTATGTTTTAAAGAGTGGGGACTCTACTGTCTGTAAACAGTGACACACACAGCAGCTTAGGAGAGCTATTAATAGAGCGATCGAGCTAGCAAGAGAGAGATAGACTGAAAAAGCTTTGCTTACAGAATAAAAATTGCTCCCGATAGTCAGGGATTAGTGCCTCCCTGGAGGATTTTCACTCCAAAGCCCAATCTGGGGCAATTGGGAAGAGCAACAGCTTCAGTCGTCTTAATTCATTTAAACCCTGCCCAACAGAGATAGACGGTATAGGTGCATGTTTGCTTGCAATAATGCAGAAATATACATTTATACACACGTATTTAGCTGGCAGAAGCAGAACATGGAGCAGGACGAGGGGTTGGCTTGAAGAAAAACAGAAAGTATAGGAATTTGGTACACACTGAGTGAGCTAGTGCAGTTGTAGAACTGTGTGTTTTGGTTGGGCATAATTGGAAGACACACACAGACACACACACACACACACACACACACCACTGTGAGCCTCATTACCCGCAGATTACTCATCACCTGATCCTGCTAACCTTGTTAAACAACAATGTTCTGCTGCAAACATACACACACATACACACAAACACACACACACACACACACACACACACACACACTTGGTGTGAAGCGCTAAAAATAACTCATACATAACAAAACCGTGGAAACATTGTTATCAAAAAAAATTTCGGACATTCATTTAACCACTATCAAATATCCATCCAGCCATCTTCGACCGCTTATCCGGTATCGGGTCGCGGGGGCAGCAGCTCCAGCAGGGGACCCCAAATTTCCCTTTCCACTATCAAATAGAATTAGCTAAATCTTAAATGTTGCATTTAGACAATTTTGGCCATTCTGGGACCAAAAAACAAGCTACAAACTGTCATGTCTTCAGCTTAGGAAGTTAGGGCTAGTGCCAGGTTTAGACTGCACAATGTAGCCCAATAATGGTCCGACCGAAGCTAATTTACAGTCTACTACACTCCCATGTGGTGTGTCATAGTGTACAAATAAAAACCTGATGCAGCAAATTGTTGTTGGTCCTGTCATGTAACAGTAACAGTTAAGTTGGTCTGGTGTTCCCAAACACATCTCGCAGAGACAAGGTAACTTCTAGTTGAATTAAAAGACAAAATATCACCTTATTAAGTTGTTTTGGCAGACAGTTGTCTATTTACATTTCCAGCAGACACAGAGCAACATTATAATATCTGTCTCTTTAGCTGCGACATGCTCCACAGCGAGTTTATCAGAGCTTGTAAGTTTATTGTGAGCTTGTAAAAAGAAGGGACATTTTTTATCATGAGGATGTGTTTAGACTTTAACAACATTTTGAAAATTGTGATCAAAGGGACGACATTTTTGGAGAGTGAGTGCATTTTTTGTGAAGTGTCTGCATTTTTAGAAAGTGAAAACATTTCACAAACTAATATTTTTCAAGGTGTGGATATTTTTGGAAGACAAACAGTGAGGAAATTGAGGTGGAAAGAAACATTTTTGCAAATTAAGGATCTTTAAACAGTGAGGGCATTTCTATCTGTGCGTACACACAAGGTCCTCACAAGAAGAGAAATCTAAGAAAGTACTGTGACACACACACATACACACACACACAAACACACACACACACACTGTACATCCTTCACAGTCATTCTGCAGATCCTTTGGCTAAAGTTTTTTTTCCTCTCCAAAATGAATTAAGTATCATTTTTCGATAGCCCTGAGAGTTGCAGGTATGTTGGTGAATGGACTATAAATCTGAGTTAATTCACTTTCACAGTTTGCCAAAAACAATGAATAAAATATGATGTTCCAGTTTGAAGAGACAGGAGGAAAGAGTCTTTAATTGGAATTTCTGTAAACTGAATGAAAAGTAAAAGTTTACAAATTATTCACACACACACACACACCCGACTGTGAGCCTCATTACCAGCAGATTACTCATCACCTGATCCTGCTAACCTTGTTAAACACTGTACTGCAACACAAACACACACACACACACACACACCCGACAAAAATGCTCTGTGTAGTCATTTGCTTTTTAAAAATGACTATATATATATATACTGATTTCCATAACTTTATTCATGCTCCACTGTAACTTTGCATCTTATTTTTTCTATTTTAACGACCCTAACGGCTGCAGAAATACAGAACGTCAAACATGTGGCCTGAGGTGATAATTCTGAACAAATACTATTAAAATATTTTAAAATGTTTGCACAAAATAAACCTGACAAACTTCTGGGAAATCGGCTACACTGTCTCCACCCCCCAAGTCACACCACCACTCGCAGACACACGGATAAACATCAGCCCCTGTCCATTAGAGGTCACATTTGGGCGCACAGCTCATAAAGCTGGTGGCGAGGGGGGGGTTGTAACCGTAGTGACGTGGTTGCGGGTGACTGAGTGACACTGACGGACATGTTTACCGTAACCTCGCATCGGCCATGGCTGAAGAGGAATGGACGCTGTAATTCTTCTTTTCATTGTAGCACTTGTTCTCGTGTGCCATCATGGTTTACATCTGTGACTGAGTGACAGATTAAAGCCCTTATGTGCAGTGGTGCTCCTAGACCAGGACCACAGCTCCTAGAATAGGACCACATGCCATTTTAGGGGGTAAGGCTAACAATACATATAACAATAAACACAATAATACTCATTCATTGTTAACCTATACATTTTATGTACCACAGCACATGAATAATATTCCCTCTTTGGGGCCAAAGGTGGGGTTGAAATTTATTAAAATATTTTTCCACAGTTACAAGGGCCAGAGGGGGGTCAAGGCTTACAGTAATATTATGGACCTACTGGCTACTCTTGCTCTTCCCCCAGATAAACCTGCCCCTGCCTATGTGACCCTTTTATCTGTTAGCGTCTTTATTCTGGTGGCATTGATTTGTTTCTGTTGAAATATTACAGTAGTTTAATCCTGGTGAAAGTAGGTTCTTTTTGCCGTTATCTTTGTTTATGATCAGGTGGAAGACTACCTTGTCAGACAAAATCTACTTTATGAACTTCAGTCTGAAATTAGAGCAGCATATTCTACTGAAACCTGTCTTATTTATTTATTTGATTATATTTGACAAAACGTTGATGAAGAAAAGTATGTGGGCATGATTTGTCTTGATTTGCAAAAAGACTTTGATACTGTAAACCATGCAATACTATTATCAATGCTTCAAAATATAAGCTTCAGAAGTACTGCGGTGAAATGATTCACCACTTACCTCACTGGAGGAACTCAAGTTTGTGATGTTGAGGGGACCATATCAGATCCTCAGGATATTACTTGTGGGGTGACCCAGGGTTCAATCCTTGGCCCCCTTTTATTTTTAGTTTATATCAATGACATGCCAGCTGCGGTGAAATGTAAGCTGCTTTTATATGCTGATGACTCTGCATTAATGGTCTCTGGGAGTGATATCAGTGAGATTGAGAAGACTATAGGTAAGGGATTAGATAGAGTTAGCAAGTGGCTCATAGACAACAGGCTTTCAATAAATCTGGGTAAAACTGAGTCAATTTTTTGGAACAAAAATTAAGTTGTCTAGAACAAATGCACTTAAGGTCACATGTAATGGCACTGAAATAGTGTCTCAGAAAAGTGTCACATACCTGGGGTTAACGTTAGAGCAGTCATTGACCTACACATCTATTGCTGACAAAACACTGTCCCAGTGTGACGGTAAAATGAAATTCCTGTATCGCAGGACAAGGCATCTTGATTTTTCTATCAAGAAATTACTGGTTAAATCACTGATCCAATGTAATTTTGATTATGCAGGTTCTGTCTGGTAATGTGGATTATCATTTAAACTTAAAAACAGACTGCAAGTGATGCATAATAATGTTATCCGCTACCTGTTAAATGCACCCCCTGTGTTTGTTGACCCATCCATCCACCCTGATATCCTCCCTACATGGACGTTTTCACACTTTATACTAGGTCAGTGGACTTCCTCCTTAGAGTCAGCCCTGCACATCCTGGCCCAAGATGACATGGGTTATCTACAAATTAAATAGTGCTTTTTCCCCTGTAGGTTTAAGTATGAACAGTAAATGAGAACAGCCTGAAGTAGGTGCCGACAGTGTTTTGTTTTCAGCCTTTGATTCTCCTCTGGGGTCAAAATCAGATGCTTCTAAATCCTACAGATAAAGGCTTCAGCATAATATATAAATACCAAATAAATATTCCATTCAAGTAAAACTCCGCGTTTAAAAGTAAATCTTAATTAACTGTAGGTGTGACTATCCAGGCTTTTACACCAGCCTCATTTTGTCTGGTTGAATCGTACTTGGGCAGGTGTGAATGCAGAAATTGCTCTTGGATACGCACCAAAAGCGGAGCAAACAATACTACTAATATTTACTTTCTGGCTCCCGCCCCAGACACATCTGACCAATCAGCAGAGTGAACGTTCTTGCATGGTTTGCAGTGACGCATTTTGGTACTCTTGGATTTTTTTATGTGTGAAATGAAAACGAACCAAGGGGAAATCGCTCCAAGTTAAGAAACTCATCCACTGATTCGGGCCAGAGTAAACAAACTATAGGTGTGAAAACACCAAGGTCCAACTAATCAAGGCTGTGGATGGGTAGTGGGACTCCTGACCTCATATTTATAAGTCTGGCCGGTAGGCTTATAAAACCAACACACATTTTGTGATCCCTCTCACTGCCTCTCTTCATTTCGAATCTTCCACTGGTTTAAACTTATACCTCAGTGTATACTTCACCCTACTTCCCTTGTTTTACCCTCAAATAGTACATGCCATTAAGTGATGGCAATTCATGGGACCTTTAATAGTAATCAGAGTTACGAGGAACATTTTTTCAGTGTCTTTATTTTGATTTCTTTTTCCATTTCAGTGCAGTCATATTTCCCTCTGTTCTTATACTGGAAATGGTTTTGGACATATTATACTTTCAATCTTGTTGAATTGTTGGTATAATGATGGTGATGGTTAAATTGGCTAACCTTTTTCTGTTAATGAATTGTATGTTGATAGAGAACTGGAGAAGTATTGTCTCATCTCGTGGTGGATTTGTAGTTGTTGTATTGTTGTATGTTATGTTATGAGTGTGGTTGAATCATAAATGTCACAATTGGAAACAGTGATAATTCAGCATGTTATATGTTTCTTACTGTTCTCCAGAAATGGCTACAGATAGATAAGAATATGTATATTACTGATGCATTAACTATAGGTAACGTTGTACCTTTGTAAATTTGTAGCTTATATTCAGCAGCATCTCCCTCTTAAATTTGGTAGAGATCATGGTAGTGGGAAAACGTTGCTGTTAGTCCCCTTTTGACCGCTCACATAGTTATTGGCATTCACTCAATCCACCACCCAATATAAACTAAATTGATAAAGGAGTAAAAACTAGATTTTGAATGAGGGTCCATATTCAAGACTGGCCCACAAGATTGAAAGAATAGTACGAAGTCTTTGGGAAATACTTGTATTTGCTTCCTTAGTTAGTTAGATGAGAAGATTGCTTTTACTCTCATGTCAGTATGGTAAATATGAAGCTACAGCTTAGTTTAGCATGAAGACTGGAAGCACGGGGGATCAGCTACTCTTGTTCTGTGCAAAGGTAAAACATAATCTATCTTCCAGCAACTCTAAACCTCACTTATTAACACCTTATGTGATGTACCTTGATGTTTTATGAGGGCGGTGTGTTTATATGATAAAGAAATCATATGTTCAGACTCATTACACTCTGACCTACATTTTTCCTTTCCTTGCGTTGTTTTTCTTTTCCACATTATTTCCCCCTCTCATACAGCCTCTCTCTGTCTCTCCCTGACAGGGCTAGCTGGCAGTACAACTCAGATTGGTGTGAAATCGCCGCCTAACAGGCGGGAAATTGGCCCTGTTATTTTTGGAGCAGAGTCATAGGGGACCGTCGGACCATCATCCTCTCTCTAATGAGCAGGTGATGGAGGCGTAGCTGTGGAGGGATGGAAGTAGTGACGGAGGGATGCTCGGCGTCTCAAACAGCCCACACATGGCAGATGTACAGAGAGGAAAACCAGCTCTGCAAAAAGGTAACACAGAAATAGGAGAAGGAAGAAAAGAAGGAATGAGATGGTGTGTTGAGATTTTTTTGTGGCTAATGTGACTATCCCCAGCAGATTAGGGGGCTTGGTTTTGTCACATGGTCTATATTAGGGAACATATAGAGCAGTTGTTCCTAAGCTTTTTTTGCTTGATGTACAGCCGTCATGTATCCAGTAGTCCTTCATCAACTATTATGCTCCAAATGGATCCTACACATTAAAAAGGGGTGTTTTTTTTATGTTTGTCTCAATCTCACATGCCAACATTTCTTGATGTAACACCCGTTTCGGCAAGCTGGCTTAGGTAACAAAACAATGAGGAAAAATATATCTGTTTTATGACATGACAACGCTCCAGTTAAGGTTTGGTTATTTCAGGGAAAGATCTCAGTTTGTGTCGTGAACGCCCCAACAAAACTAATCTCTTTGATGGTAAATATGTCTTTTAGCCTTGTTAATATCTAACGTTAGCAAAAGAACATATTACTTAAATATTTAAATATAACTTCTCATCCATCCACACAACATTCACTACACGTAAAAATTAGGCCACGCCCCTTAAGAGACAGGAAGTGTGTCCCGTTTCATACTGTTGAAGCTGCTTGAAATGCGCTAACTTTAGTATCATGGATCTTTGCTTTGGCTAATATTCTATGTGGGGTTTTCTTTTGCAAGGTACAAGTGTTCCACTAATGTTCCGTTTTGCAGAGCCACTGTTGCTGCATCCGCAGCTCAGTGCTGATTGTGATTGGTTTAAAGACATTTTCTTCTATCCAGGAATGTACGTACTGTATGTTGGAGCCAGACCTTCGTACACTGTGCTGTGGAGATAGATTAGCCAATGCAAGACTATGGTTACAACAATAAACAGATGGTTAAGGTTAGGGAATGATCATGGTCATGGTTTTCAATAAACTGTCAGCTGTCAGTAGTTAACTGGAAATGAACAGCATGTTCTCCTGTGTTTAAGTCTTATGATTTGTTGACCCATCCATTCAACAAAGAAAATTGTGCATGTTTGGTATTATTACCAAAGATTTTTTTTTTCAAATTAGGTGAGCTACTTCACAATTATTCCCCATGCCCCTGGTAACTGCAGAGGTGGGATTAACTGTTATAAAGAACAGTCACATAATGCACAAACGCACATCACTGGCCTGTGCGTGTGTTTATGTTGAGACAATGGAAGAAGGGGGGTTGGGTGGAAATGTCAGGCCCAATCTAATCTTTAGTCAAGGCAACAACGCCTACAACAGAGAACATATAGTACTGTACAGTTAATACACACTCCTACATTACCTTCATCACCACACACTGCTGATGAATTCTGATTCACACTGTTCAATCATTAACAACTCATTCAGTTTTAGATACACGGATGCACAGATTCTAAAGGAAGCTCTTTAGTTTAGTATACAGTACATTTATTCATTTCAAATGAACATACTGTTTCAATTAAGTCCACACCTTAACATATATCCCTGTGTGACTGGCTCAGGGAATGCACAGTCGCTGGTTTAACTGGAGCTTACTCACCCCTGGAAGGCATCATACACAAATTCATCACGGTCCATACATTCAACACCACATATCCCAGGCAGATCCTTTGGAAGGAGGCGGCTTTTTTTCTCCCAACTGGAGGTGTAGTCACTGACGCAGCTGTAGCTAAACGCTGCCCCCTACTGTCTGACATTCAGCATTCATTTAAAAGAAAAGGATTTGATTGTAGTAAATCAATAATAATAATAATAATCTCAATGCTATTAATTTGTGTCACTGCTTTTCTCCACATTGCCTTTCACAAACAGCATGTAACAACCTCCATAATCAAGACTAAACAGTGCAACCCCCTCAAAAATATTATAATTTTAAGGTTATAATTTCCTTCAGATAAATACCACATTTGAAACATAACTTGATGCAGAAAAGGCACAAATTCTGGCAAAAAAAACTAACTAGAATGCAGGAAATGAATTGTTTGATATGTCCAAAAATCTTTTACCCCAACATTGAACCCAAAGTTACACTTTTGAACAAACACGTACAAATCATCTAAAAAAATGAGTTCTACTTCTCCCAAGCTTTCTCAATATAACTGTTAGGTTTCGCGTATGAACAGCCATTTCTCCACATGATTTGTATATGCGAGTCTGGAGGCTGTTAAATAGCGGCGTCTTGTAATCCCTTATGGAAAACTGTCACACAAATAACTCTTAAATTTGGTATTTGCAGCAGCGAGCACATTGCACCGGTGTGATGTTCAATATTCAGTGTTGAAGTTCCTTAGCAGAAATTAAATCACTTCAATCAATCATCAAGTCATTATCTCCTAAGGAAGAAAAGAAACCATGTAAGATAACACAAAGACAAAATGCATTAGCTTGAAATGAAATGTAAATTAAATTAAATTAAATAATTATGGTCAACTTTCTTATCATTGTATATTTTATCTGTGTGACAGCTTGAACAAACAGTTTCCCCTTTTGTCTTTGAATTTGTTGGCCTTATTTTTCATGAATACCGTCTCCACACTTCATTATATTCAACCTTTTTTTTTTTTTTTGATTTTTACCCATAAAGACCTCCAGTGTTGGACCGTCCCGGTCTTTGTGCAGCTGACGTCCAGGACTCATTCTGGTTCAGACTCGTGGCGTCCCAGCGCGGGGGGTAACGTGGTCCCACAGGGGCCGTGGAAGTGGAACCTGAAACACAAAGATTATAAGAAATGTTGTCTATGCTGTGTACGTGACATTAGTTAGGGATGACTAATGATGCGAGTGTATGACTGTTTGACATTGGTTGACACGTACTTGAAGCGCGTGGTGGCCGGTGTGTCCTCCATGTTGAATTCGGCCACGGGGACGCCTCTGGCTGCCACCTGAGGAGCAAACATGGCCGCTGGATACACGATGGACGACGTGCCAACCTGGAGAGGGAGGTTTTATAGAAAATTTTAAGTAACAAAGTAAACTACTATTTTATATTATGTGAACATCTGCACACTCCTTAGTCAACATATTTATGTTTAAAACTTTAAATTCTTAACTTGTAATACTTGCTTTTTCTCTTCTCTTAATATAGTTATTGTGACCGTTATGCATCCACAGACCGAGGCAAATTCCTTGTAAGTGAAAACCTTGATTCTGATTCTGAACAGTGAGTGAAGGTAAACGTTCAGGTGATAGTTTCAAAGTTTCTTTAGTTTCAGAAAGCCTTAATAGAAAATGTTTACATTAATAATAGTATATTAGTTTAGTTTGACAGTCTTGCTATCAATACATCATGTTTTACCTTCATACAGTACTACATTTAACTACCAACATAAATACAGCAGTGTTGTACATGTATTAAGTGTGGAAAACATAAGTAATGAGTACATTAGTAAATTTGGCAGTAAATCTGAAGCACTTTATAACTTTATGTCACTTTTGGGTATGTTCCATTGACTTTATATTCATTTCCTGGGGACTTACCCTACCCACTAGTTGTCTTAACCTAACCTTAACCACTGACCCAAAAATCTGCCTTCTTCCAATTGGGGACACAGCTTTTGTCCCCAATTGGACAAGCCATCCCCAGTTAACTGTCCTTTAGTCTGAAATGGGTCCCAGAAAGGTTGGCTAAGTCAGGAACAGACACACGTACCACGAGACAGAGGTCACAGCTGTCCAACACTTCCTCTGCCTGGGTGAGGATGTCTGAGTCCAGACTCTCTCCAAACCAAACCACAGCTGGTCTCAGGAGACCGTGACAGCTTTTCTGCTCACACCTGAACACACACGCACATACGCACACACGTATTGTCAAAACGAATAACCTCATTTGAAAAGAGCAGAGCAGTAAAAGAGAACATGAGTGTGTGACTTACCTGGGCAGCTGCAGAACAGGGATCTGGGCGTCATTGGTGTCTGGGTCTGGAGCTCTAGGGAGGCAGTTCGATAAATACACGTCATGTAATACTTAGACTGAGTCCCTATATGATATTTATATTTTCCTTCATATAACAGCTGCACAGTGTAAACTTCAAATACATAAAAGTTAGTAAATCCAAACCATTTTAGACAAGATGTGGTTGACAATTTAACAGGTTAACAGTATGAGAACATTGTCAGAATTACAGCTCTTTTGTCAGATTTATCTTTTAATACCTTTCATCTGTGTTTTCAACACAATAAACTGATTAAATAAACTATAATAAATATCATGAACAAACACTACAAACACAGAAATCATGACCACAAAAATAGATTAGCATGAAAATAAACTCACTGTGCGATTGAAAGAGATACTTTCAATAACTAATTTATATAATTATATGCAATCGTCTCCTATTTATTCATATTCCCTTTAATTCACCTTTAACACATTGAGACGTTTACATCATCTTTATGACTAAAGGTTTAATCAGAATCGCTGTTAACAGTCTGATTGATTGGTGGAACATTTCAGCTATTAAAAACGTCAATGTTAAATGTCAAAGTGACATTTCATTTGGTCGCAGATTTCATTCGTCAGCTGTTATTTAGCTGCCGACATCTGACAGACTGACACGGGCTTTTTTGTTCTCTGGCATTTTGTTCTCAAATGAATATGATCAATATCTCTGCAAACACATTTTCACATTGTTGAGAAAAATAGTCCAATCCAACCAAACGACACCAAATGAAGCTCTTACCCTTTGCCCTCCAGAGCGTCACAGATGGGGCTCTTGTAATTGGCTGCTTCATGACCACAGCTCATACAGCGGGTTTTAAACAGACTTCCTGGATTAATAAGAGAAGAGACAACATTTTAGTGTTGAAACAACTCAGTCAATTAGTTGGAAGACAAAACACTATTTAATCAATCAATTGTTTTGTGGAATATATCAACAACAATGCCAAAAAAAGGTGTACGCCCCAGCTACTCCAGTCTTAAAAGGTACATATATTAATCTTTAAAAACTTCATTTATAAAAAAAAATGTTGAATTTTATATTATTAAATAATACAAAAGAAGAAGAAAAAAACACTGACAACATACCAAAAATAAATAAAAGAAAAGAAAAAATTGACATTTTATGGACTAAACAATTAATCAACAACTAACAATGATTAGTGGATCAATCAGTAATGAAAATCGTTAAAAATAACTATACTCTTAATTAATTATTAGTGCCTATAAAATGTCAGAATATGGAGATAAATGCTCATCCAGAGTGATGCTATCCATTTTCCTGTTGGGTCTGAGCAATAAAGTAGGTGCAATCAATCAAAATCTAGAAGCTGGAACCAGAGAAGGTTTGGCATTTTTACTTAAAACATTACTTTTTAATACTTGGAGTACCAGAATATTTGAGAATAGATTACTAGATGTTGACTTTCTTCAGCGGTTTCTACTTGCCGTGAATTTCGAGCATGTTTTTGGATCCGGCGCGGCGGTGGAGCTCATCGATATTTTGAGTGATGACTGTAACCCGGTGTCCTTGTCTGCTCAGTCGCTCCTCACACTCTGCGATGGCCAGGTGGGCGGAGTTGGGATTTTTGGTGAGCATGACCTCGCGGCGGTAATGGTAAAACTCCCAAACACGGGAGGGATTCCTGGAGAAGGCCTCTGGGGTGGCAAGTTGCTTAAAGATGACAAATCGTGAGAAAGGGCTATTAATGCGGACAAAGTTGAGTGCTGTTCAAAAAGGTTCCACAGTTAATTATTAGCATTTTTGGTTGTTGGAAATTTTGGCGAAACAATGGAAGACCGAGGAAACAGCAACAGAGGCAACAGAGCACAGAGCCGTTTGTACAGCACTGTTTCCAGTCAGCTTCAGAAATGCAATGAAGTTCCCAAAGAAGTAGGTATGTGGCTATCAGACTATTTTTAGTCACAGTAAAACTTTCAGTGAACTTCCTCAGAGTAACTCTAAAATAGACTCCTCAGTCTGACTCTCCGCAAAGACTTTCTTCTTTTAACAGATTGGCACTGTTTTTGACTCAGAATTGTACAGGACATTTTTTAAATATTCTGTCTTGCCATTGTTCACACATTAAAGAGTAAAAGATTGATCTGTAAACACTGATGCCGTTGGAGAACAATGTTTTGTTTCCTCAGGTGGACTGTCAGCTGCTATATTAATGAAAGAATTGGAGGGTTGTTTCTCACATATTGGATTGACAAATTGAAATTAGGAGCTGGGAAATGTTTCTGGGGAGAAAGACATCTGGACTGATATGGTTAGCCTGAGAAACAGAAACGTATGGAAATGTATAGAAATTAAAATTAGCATTGTAAAATACACTCAGTTGCCAGTTTATCGGGACCACCGAGCTAAAACTAATGCAATCTAACACAGTCCTGCAATAAATAATCCCTTCGCAAAGGTTACAGTGTTCAGTTGTTGTTGAAAATGTTTTAGAGAGCTCTTTGTTCAACTGTATGATCATTTCGGAGGCTGTAGTTTGTGATGCTGTTGTATTGAAATGCATTATACTTACAGATGTATAAATTATCAAGTAGAATATGATATATATCAATAATATAATATATTCCATCTTGTGAAGGGCTCATTCATTGCATGGTTGATATATAGTCTCAGAAAAATATTAAATGGGAGTTGCCTTCTAAAACTATCCATGGTACACCAATTTAAAATGCCTTTATTTTACATGGCAATAAGTATTTAAAATGACCAACGCTTTGTCACCGACGTAGATATTCAATATCAATATGATAATATAGTTGCATACCTGTGCTTGCCATTTTCTCCAGTAGCCTCCTGCTCCTCTGAACGTTGGGACTCCGCTCTCTGCACTCACCCCTGCTCCGGTGATGATGGCTATATTCTTCGCCTTGGAGAAAATCTCCCTGAATGCTGCCAGATCTGAACATAAACACGCCCAGACACACAAATAACAGAACTCACAAAATGACCATAATGAAAGCTAAGGGATTTGTGGAAGACTAATATAATAATTGCTCGTCAGGATGAGCATGTAACAGATGCAGAAAGGGATGAAAAAGGAATACCTGAATTGGGTCTCGCCATGCTTTGGCTGCAGCGCTGCCTTCTCAGGTGGGCATACAGGTGAGAGTTTATTAAGCCTCTACAGGACCACTGGAGCAAAATCATCGGGCTTGGGCTAGTAGGGAAGAAAAAATGACCCATTTCAATCGCCTCCAATGTAATCACAGATTTTACAATTGAGACTGTTGCACACAAAGCTATTCTTTCTTCCATGATTACGAGCCAAACTAAAACAACGAGCAAGTAGTTCAAAAATGTCACTTCCGGGTGCCATCTTTGTTTGTATTAGCTAAATAAAAACTTGTGAAACGCGATAAATGCTTGTTGAGCGGCTGTTGTCCCAGTCTAATAGTCTTCAGTCGATCGGGAAATGCCTTTGTGCTAAACTGAGGTCAACTAAAACCACACCAAAACGGTACATTAAGGTTTTGTGTCAGTAACATTGTGAAACTTTTGGGATAATGCTTAATCAATTTAATGTCTATCTATCTACTATTTTTAATGCATCACTTTGGATCAAAAGTATTACAGATGGCATAATAACAGGCTTGTTGAACTTGTATTGCATATATGAGACTGTGACATTTCTGAACTACTTGCTCGTTGTGTTAGTTGCATACAACTTTTTAAATCATAGAGGTGTTGCTCTTGCCAGTCTTGAAGGGCTAATTTAGCCTAGCTAACTACGTCTTGCAAACCACCAGATGTCACTGTGTTTCTGTAGATTAAAGCCCCAAAACGGGACAAAAATAAAGAAAGCCCCAAACGCTGCAAAGCTTTATTCACTTAACACACTAGTGTTCCTACACATTAACAAGCATGGGACTTCCTAGCTAAATAGTTACCCGAGCCTGTCGTTAACCTAGCTGGGTTTAACCTTCTCGAACTGTGTATGCTTTAAAGTATGCTAGCTAACTAAGCTAACAGCCTGTCAGAAGGTTATGGAAGTTAGCTAGCACGCTAACAAGCTAGTGCTCGTATCCAAGGAAACAGCAACGGCTTCACCAGCATCGCATTACGCTGTGAAGTGGCGTGCCCATGGTTCTTATGGCTAGCTTAAGCTACATACTTATGAATGAGTTATAGATGTTGTTACAGCTGTGTTTTAGATACTTACCTTGCACGGCAGCTGGATTTTCGCGATATCTACGAGATCACACGATAATTGCTGTAATGTTATCACATAACACACGGAAATCCAAACCAACTGGCTCGTCAGGCTCAGCCCATGGATGTATTAATAGAGGTCCAACCAGGAATATCAGCTGAAGTCAGCAGGAACTCAGTCGGCTGTGTTCTCCATGGATGTTTCCCCTCATACATTAGCCCAGCAGCAGCAGTAGTGAGTGGATTGGTGTGTGAGGAAATGAACCTATGAAGAGCGCCATCGAGGTAGATAACAACCCCAACAAAAACCAGACATGACCAGCAGAGGGAGCATTTGTACTACGTTCAGCTTTTTTTGATATACAGTATGTGTGAATTAAATTGTTTTGAATCCTCCTGTTGTCCTCTGGGTCAAATTTGACCCGTTTTCAAAAGGTTTCTAAACCAGCAATTTGGGTTTCCTTAACCAAATTGTAAAAAAAGAAAGGAAAAAAAAGTGGATGGTTCCATACGAGGCTCCTCACAAGTTAAATAACTGATCAGTTCACTATTTTCATTGAATTTGGGTGTTTTATTTAATTTCATAGCATTTTAAGAAAAAATTAATATTTTAGAGCACTTAAAAAAAAATGGCAGAAATGTTGGGGAAGAAACACAAAACCGTCCAAAAAAACGCAGAAAAAATCGACAAAGACTTTGTAAAAAAGAGAAAAAGAACTTCGGAAAAAGTTCGAAAATGTCAAACGATGACAAATCTTTTTAGAGAAAGCTTCAAAAACTTCAAAACAACAACAAAAGTGACAAAAGTGGGGAAAGTGACAAAAGTGTCTTAAGGAAGCTTTAACTTTAGATTTTGGAGATGCTTGTTCATGCTTTTATTTCTTCCCGTTTGGATTATTGTAATGTTCTGTACACTTGCTTAAACAAAGCATCAATGGACAAATTGCAAGTTGTTCAGAATGCAGCAGCAAGACTTCTGTCTAAGACCAGCAGGAGATCACATATTAGTCCGGTGCTTAAGGCTCTTCATTGGCTACCAATCGGTTTTAGAGTGCATTTTAAAATTTGAATCACTACTTATAGAGCCTTGCATGGACAAGCCCCTGCTTACATCCAGGATCTACTGCACGCTTACACTTCTGGTCG
>NC_048415.1:2236169-2249913 GCF_013103735.1 Etheostoma cragini
GGGGGGGGGGGGGTAAGTTACACTGGCCCTGGAGCCCTGAGACATCACTGGGGGTAGACAACTTCTTGTGCTTTTTTTAACTATTTGTTTGTTCAGAACAAATAGCCAGCTATATAAACAACATTTGATTTGATTTTACTTTTATTCCAGATTGTAAAACTGTTACAAGTAAAAGTCCTGCATTCAGAATGTTACCAAGTAAAAACATACATTTATGAGCTTTCCAAATGTATTTAAAGTCCAAAAAGTAAAAGCACTGGACCATTTTAGAGTGTTCATTATGTTATTGATTGATTATTAATTACACATGGATTATGCATATGTAGGCTACATTGCTTCAGCTGGTAAAGGTGAAGTAAAACTGTACTATAACTACAGTACTTGAGTAAATGTAGCTACATTCCACCACTGTCCATATAGCTGCTGAAAACAAAACAGTCCAGATTTACTCGTACTGTCCCTTTGTTTTGCTTTCTCACTCCGGTTTCCCCCACCATCAAAACCATGTACTAAGGCCGGGCAATATGGAGAAACTCAAATATCCCAATTTTGTTGACCAAATACCTTGATGTTGATATTGTAATGTATGGGGTACTATTGGTGCTTTGACTAAATGTTATTTACACAATGGGATTTTTAGATAAACATTCTCCAAAAATGATTTAATGGCTTAGTGGGTAAAGGTAAATAATAAAACAGCTCGAACAGTCTGGTAAGTTCAGAAAATGACACCTTACTGTAATGCAGCCTGTAAAATCAGGTAAAGACAATACATACCATACCACAATATTACAATATATCCAAAATCTAAGATGTTATCTAGTCTCATACTGCAATATCGATACATTAATATATTGTCCAGCTCTAATATGTACTAGGTTTTCCAGTCAGTGCCCTCAGATCTGGAGTTGGTCCCCGGGTGCTGTAAATGGATGCCCACTGCTCCCTTGAGGGACTCGCTACATGCAGAGAATGAGTTACATGCATGTGTGTGTGACAATAAAAAAAAGTACCTTTACCTTTACAGGTCACCCAGGTTGACCATGAAGAGGATTGCACTGCTGTGGTGGGTACAGATCTGTCAATGGCAGACACTGCCCAGCTACAAAATAAAAACACTGAATTGAAGAGAAAACTGGCTTTACGGGAGAAGAAACTGGATTCTTAAGGAAAACACCTGCAAGATTATAAGTCTGGCAGCATGTCGGATTTTACTTAAAATAATGACAATCACATTCATTATGGGAAGTTTGGGGTCCCCTGCTGGAGCTGCTGCCCCCGCGAAGATGGATGGATGGATGGACATTCATTATTACACCGGTCTACCATCTGCCTCCGTGTTTTTCACCCTCCTCACTTACCTGACAACTAAATGGAATGCGTCCTCAACCATACGTACCCTTCATGAGCGGTTCCTTGTGGTCCTGATGAAGCATCGTCTAGGCTTAAATCTTACATCTTCCATGAATGGCTCGAGGTGATGGCTAAATAGTTCCAGTGCCTTGTCCGGTGGCAATCCAGAAAGGATATCAGAAGGAATCTACCCAACCCTCTTCAAGACTACAGCTTTCCAACATTTCAGATGTATGATAGACCGTAGTCAAGTGTTCATTCAGAGGCCAACTAGTTTGCAAACACAAGCAATCATCTACTCCCGCTGCAAGTCTTACATTTCTTACAGTCTTACATTTGAGAGCCACATCCGCCACCTGTAAGGTCTCCTTCCTCCACCTCAAAAACACCGCCAAACTCCGCCCCCCCCCCCTCTCCCAACCAGATGCTGAGAAGTTGATCCATGCCTTTGTCTCCTCCTGGTTGGAGGAGCCCTGATCCTCGTCGGGATCCCTGGCAGGAGCCCACAAAAGCTCCAGCATATTCAGAATTGCGCTGCCCGGGTCCTGACGAGGAGGCGCAAATATTATCACATCACCCCGGTCCTGAAATCCCTCCACTGGCTGCTCATTAAACAGAGAATTCAGTAAAAAACTGTCTCCTTACCCACCAGTGCATACATGGAACTGCCCCCGTCTACCTCAGTGAACTCCTCACCCCAAACACCACCTCACGAAACCTCCCTGAGGGGCCCCACAAACTGTGGAGATTTTTAAGAAGGGCTTAAAGACATTCCTATTTCAAAAAGCCTTTTAACAGTCATAGTTTTAATTTTAGTCTAATGGTGTTTTATTGCTATTTGTTGATTTTGTGATATTCTGGGAACTGTTTTTAACTCCTTGCTACTGTGGCACTTTGAGATTTCATTTGAAACGTAAAGGGCATTATATTTTAAATGTATTATTATTATTATAAGTCACATAATACTGTGAAGTTCCTAATTGGCATTAGTCCAACAGGGGCTTTTACATTTTTATAAGAGTCTGGGGGGTCGTGCTAGTGCCAAGGTTATTACATAAAATTCTGGGGTTGATTGACCCACTTGAACAAGGAGACCATGTGATGGCTGATCGAGGCTTCAGATTTCCTAAATACTTTGCCACCAAACGTGTCCGTCTCTACGTACCAGCATCTCTCCACGTACCAGCATCTACAAAACAACGGGCAGAATTAGAGGTGACACACTCTAGAAAAATGTCACGAGTGAGAATCCACGCGCAAAGGGCAACAAGATGACTGAAGTGTTCTCAATATTGATATAATATTGATAAATTGCCCAGCTCTAACTCACAGTGCTGTTTTCCTAATACTGCGGCCGGTAATACATTTGTTTGATATCATGTTTGCCACTATGTATTCCTCAGCCTGTAATCAGAACAGGTGGCTCAACCACAAGGGGCTGTGTATTGGCCAGTCTCGCAGGTGTTGTCAACCTAAAAGAAAAGCTTTTTTAGCTTGTAGTGTCAGAAAGAAGTAACATTTGCTAGATTTACAAGCAGCACGAAAACGCAAATGTTTGACAAAATAGGACTAAAAAAGGTCTTAACTGTGTCCATGCAGGTTTTGGTTCTGCATATTGACTTTAAAGGGTGTTTTGATCTCACCAATGACAATGCAATATCAAGTGTGAACTTTATATTTCTTATCTTCTTTGAGTTTCTTTTTCTATCACTACAAGTGAATTATCAACCTTTTTTTGAAATATAGACCTGTCCTTGTAGTTCCTTTTGAAACTAAAGATGGTGCGAGTTATAATATTTTTCATTATCATATGTACATTATACTGTGATGAATCAGTTGTCAAATAAAATGTCAAATAATAGTTATAAAATGCTATCACAAGTTCCCAATGCCAAGATGACATCTTCAAAGTGCTTATTTTGCTGAATGAACAGTCCGAAACTCAAAGACATTAGACTACATTTTCAATTATATAAAACAGAGGAAAGAAGCAAATTTTAACTTTTGAGAAGCTGGAAACAGAGATTGTTTTTTTGCTTGATGATAAAATCACTTTTTAATCAATTACCAACATTGTTGTTGAACATTAAAGAACTTTATTGACTGAAAACTACAGGCTACATGAGCCACACAGGAGAGTTTAAATGCGTCACTGGTGTGATTCTTTTCATTGGACAATGTGTTCCAAACGTGGAGTTGGAGCGGCAGGTGGAGCTGAATTACAGTAAAAGAAAGGAACAGAAGCTCATCCAGCCTACCATCTCTCCCTCCCTCTCTCTCTCTCTCTCTCCCCCTCTCTCTCTCTCTCTCTCTCTCTCCCTCTCTCTCTCTCTCTCTCTCTCTCCCCCTCTCTCCCTCTCCTACCCTCCATCACAATAGCCCGCCCCCCTCCTACACCGTCTGCCCGGGCGGGTGCACGAGCGGCTGCTGCGGCGCAGAGTCTCTCGCAGTCCCGCCGGTCGCCAGTGGACGCTGCCCGGCAGGCCGAACATGGCGGCGGCCCCGGAGGAGGAGGTAGACCGCAGACCTATCCGGAGGGTCCGGTCCAAGAGCGACACGCCTTACATCAACGAGGCGAGGATCTCTTTGCACCTGGAGACAGGTAGGTAGCCAGCCAGTGACACGGATGCTCTCCCACGTCATGTCTGGGTGTGTTTGGAGGGGGGTGGGGGGGAGATATCGTAGGGAATCGGTGGTCGCTGTGAGAAAATCTCTCCATCGTTTAGTGACAGTTCCCACGCATTAGCATGACGTTGGGCTTTCATTGTGCAGCTCTGACGGTATCCCATGGTGCTCAGCTGCACCTGGGTCGGCTATTTGGTAACCACACAGTGACTCACGCTCTGGGGAGAATTTCCCACGTAGAGGAGATGCTGTGTTTTTATTCCAGTTATGCATGTGTGACATGCGGTCTGCAAGGCTATACGGGAAACCTAATTATCCCTGTAGGACCATTGATTTGTGTTGCTCCAACCAGACTCCGCCTTGATTGTCGGCTGCAGTGAAATGCTGTGCAAACTTGGCCGCCTCCGGCTACTCATTTAAAATGCAGTTGTTGTTGTTATTATTGCATTTGGAGAAGGGTGAGGAATGCATGCGAGATCCTCGTCAAACGTGGTGGCTCAATCCCAGTTTGTGTGCACGAAAACAGGGTAGATAAGTTATTGTTTCCTTTGTTGCCATGGTCACGATGGTATGCTGTCACAAAGCATGGGTGGTCGGCATCATGGTATGGATGTACAGCCAGATCTACGTTCAGTTCGTTGTCTTTTTTTAAATTATTATTATTTCAAAATAACCTCTTTCCCATCCTCATTCCCGGGTGAAGCTGCTTTACATCCCGTCCGCGCGGAGCTGTCCTCGGCCCCTCGGTGCTGAAAAGGCCACCGAGCGGAACAGAGCCGGAGGATTTGCACGGAATCGGCATTCCTCTATTGGCGATCATCTACATTAGCCTACATATATGACAGGGCTTTCTTCTTCTTTTTTTCTTTTTTCTTTAAAGACCTACTGCATCTGAATTGTGTTCGACCCTCCCCCAGAATTGGCCAATGTGACAAACCCTAGTCACACACAGCCTGGCAGTCCAGGCTACAATCAAGCCTATATTTTCCAGATGCCAAATGTAGAACATTCCTCTGTCTGGCTGTTGTTTTGCTTTGTCTAAATGTGCTCTTTCCCACAACTGTTCTGCTAAGCATGCATGCTGGTCAGTAATTAAAAGGCTCAACACTGTTTATTTTTTAATGCAAAGGTATAACATGAGGCGTAGATTTATTTTAAATTTAGAGCTTCTCTTTTCTTTCTGCCTAATAAAAAGGTATAACATGTGGCGTAGATTTGTTTTAAATGTAAAGCTTCTCTTTTCTTTCCGCCTAATGCAAAGGTAAGAAATGTACAGTATGTGGAAAAGCCAGCCTTATGTAAATCTTAATGAGATCACGAATTACTCACATGCTCCCTCTTTTTTTAGCCCGCTTAGACCTTTATGAGTCATGGTGCTCAGACCTACCTGCTTCTAATCTCTCTCCGCTGCCCTCTCTCTGGCCCTCCACAAGCCTCCTCTCCATTTTGTTTCCTGTTTGAACGCAGCACCTCCTCTTAGCCAGATTAGCCGAGCCTCCCTGATATGAGTAGCACTATTGTTTCTTCGAGCTTTGTGGCAGGCTTTCCGTGGCCATTATCTGAATGTGAAGGGGGGGGATGGGGGTGGGGGTGCTGCTGCTCTTGGTTATTAAAAACAAAGCAGGCTGACTGCAGTTGCATGAGGCTGGTGTGGCAGCATCAAGAATCCTGTGGGCACTGCCAGCTTTAAGTAAGAAGAGGGACGTTTGTCGTCACAACTTTTTCTTCTGTTTTCTTTTCTCTCCTTCCCTCCTCACAGATTTTCTTTATTCTAATCTCATATGTTTCTCAACCCTCTTCTTACCCACTCCCTTTATTCCTATTTACTTCATCTTTGTGTGTTTAGCTGCTGTTGTTTAGCATAAAGTCAGCCCACTCTTTGCTTTGATGTGTGTCACCATTCATGTGTGACGAATATCCAATCCGTGCATGTGTAAATATGCATCCTTGCCGTGTGTGTTTGTGTGTGTGTGTGTGTGTGTGTGTGTGTGTGTGAGAGAGAGAGAGAGAGAGAGAGAGATGCTGGATGCATATGAGGTAGATATAGTGAATAAAGGTTTATCACCGTGACTTTTACCACATAGCTTGTTGTTCTCTTAATCTTCTGCCTTCTTCAGCCATTCAGTACTGAACCAGGATGAGGTGACACCACAGGTCGTTTCTTTGCTATCAGTGCAGAATCATAACTGCTAGTTGCTTTTGTTTTACTCAAGGCCTTCATTGACCTGATTTATTTGTATTAGAAACAGATTGGGGTGAATTAACGGAAATTTAAAAACATAAAACATGAATGAACTCACAGAAGTTGAAGTTTGCTAAATCTAATAAGCAGGGAAACAGCATAATGTTAAAAAAGACACATATCTTCCTTATCTGCTTGTTCGATCACTTAATTCAAGTTATATTTTGACTATTTAACGGTAAAATATTTTAATTAGTGCTAAAAATACCATCAGAGGGTGGTCTGTGCTAAAGAATGGCTTTACAAAGAATGTATCTTAATCTTGTCAGATTGCTGTTTCCTACTGACATTTATTTTTATTTGAACCCTGACAACAATTGTCCCCCGGCCTTAACCAAGTAGTTTTGTGCCAAACCCAAAACCTAACCCACGTAGGTTTTGTACCTGAGCCTAACCAATCTCACACACTCACAACACGGTCGCCTGAATCATTTTTGGAAGGATTCACGATGGCTTTGACGAGCGATGTTGTCTTAAAGATGGGGTGACAGAACAGAAAACACCTTCTAATTTTGGAAGGCAATGACAAATTATCTAATTTGTACTAGGGGCTGATGAACTCCAAAACAAATTGACGGACAGACAGCTGATGTGTTATGGCCTTTGGACTTTGGCTAATGTGTTGCCAAACATTTGCCTACTTATGCATCCACTAGAAACGGTGCAACATGAGTTCAATATGAGTCGGGTTTGTGTCCAACTGATGAATTTGAAAATTCAAATGTTCACTTTCCTTCTGGCTCTGTTTTCTCTCGTGAGAAATATATCTGGCTCTTTAGCTGCTACATGTTGAACTTTCTTCATCAACTGGTCTCTAATGTTGTCTTTCCACTGTCTGGTGCTGGACAGGTAGACTCCAGTGTGCTTTTCAGAGGTTGTTTGCTGAAAACGGCTGCTAAATACAAGGCTGAAATGAGTTTTGGACTGCAGTAAAACCAAAACAATAAGCTGAAAAGATCTGTAGAGTGTAAAAATATTCTGTGGGTTTCACACTATGTAGTTAAATAACTGAGTCTTAACACAACACATATTGATTAATTCAATGTTAAAGTGGAGTACTGTGGGTTTGAGCAATGATTTTCAAGTACACGCATTTGTAATAATGGACCTACTGGTCAATAATGGGTAAGGAAGCTAATAAGAATACCCTTAAATTACAGGTTCTTTTTTATGCAACGTAATGAGACCAGATCCATTTCAAAGTCTTTCTTTCTGCGTTCCTGCTGCACTCTACCATTTCGAGCCAGTCCAGATCCACGGCCGCACCGCTCCGCTCCAGCAACGGAAATCCAGGTCAGCTCAGTGAGAGCTTAGCGCTTCTCACAAAGACCAAGACGCAGGCATTACCACGCTCTCATTCAAACACAGAGAGCTCTAATAAAGACGTGAATGAAAGACTGAGACAGAGAGGTCTTAAAGGAGAGGAGGTGGAGGAGTAGGAAGAGTCTGAGGAGGAGGACAGGGTGGCAGGCTGTTTGAATTGTGGCAACATAAAGACTGGCACAGTGAAAAAGAGACAGAGCTGGCTGTCGTCCATAGAATATAGTGGGAACAGCACACACACACACACACACACACACACACACACACACCACCCCCCACTATCTGAGTTATACTCTTTTCTCTCTTTCTCATGCACAGATAGCAGGGCTGCACAATATGAGGAAAATATCTAATTGTGATTATTTTAACTGTTATTGCAATATGATTCATGATATTAGAGGGAATGATCAATTGTGTATCATTATTCTCATTTGCATTGCAAAATGTTAAACTTAAAATTATGAATACGTCATTTTTGCAAGTATTTAGTTTGAGGGATAGGATTTATAGGCTGGGCTGTATCTGCAGTACCACAATACTTAACTCAAAATGGTTTGACAATTATTTTACTTTTTAACAAATATTGCGCAATTTGAATATTGCACTAGTCCATAGTGTGATTTCAATATAATTGCTATTAATAGCGCAGCCCTAAGAGACATCCCCACTGCTATCTGCATGGTAAAACTACCTGTGCAGAATACAAAAAGGGACACAGGGAGGAAGCTTGAGAGCTTTAAATGCAGAGGAGTACTTCCTGCCATGCTTCCTCGCACCAAACATACAAAACCCCTCAGTCTTCCTCCGCTGGCACGCAGGTTTGTCCATTCAGCCCCCACAAGCTAACCATTGAGCCGAGAGAGAAAAAACTAAAACCAGACCCAAATTGACAATCAAAATGGTGGGAAAATAGGGCCGCAACTTACGATTATTGTCATTGTCGATTAATATGTTGATTAGTTTCACGATTACTAAATTAGCTGTTTGGTCTGTAAAATGTCGATCAGTGTTTCCCGAAGCCCAAGATAATGTCCTCAAATGTCTTGTTTTGTAGCATAGCTCAAATAGGATCCAGTTTACTGTCACAGAGGACTGAAGAAAATAGAAAATATTCACATTAAGGAAGCTGGAATCAAGGAATTTGTACTTTTCTTTCATAAGAACTGACATTGATTATCAAAATAGTTGACGATTCATTTAATAGTTAATAACTATTTAAACTAAATCATCAAATAATCTTTGCGGCTCTATGGGAAAGTCTCTTAGTTGGTGGGATGTCAGAGTACAGGAGCGCATAGAAGTGGGGCTTTCAAGGAAAACCCACTTGGATACCTGTGCACTGTTGTGTAACCTCCGTCTGTGAAGTGTTTTGTAGCATCAGTACATGACATTTCCTCTCTCATGCTTATCATGCTTGAGTTCTTTTTATTGTGACCACACAGAGATGCTGGAGATTAATTGGACATTGGATAGCTTTGTTGATGTCATGTGTTGCTGTAGATATAGGGCTAGTTTAATTATATTGGAATTAAAGATTGCAATGAGAGTACATTTTAGTTCATGACATTAGTCACAATGTCTTTAACTTGATACATTTGGCTTATCCCAGGAAGTATTATGTCTTAGATATCATTTGGTTGTACCCACTCACCCTCTCCTACTTCTCTGGTCCCTCACATCACATACTAGTAACATAGTGTTCAGGTCTTATTCAGGTCAGGCTCTATTTCTTGTGCATGGTGCATTCTGTGATTTCTTCAGTCTCCATCCCTTGTTGGGAGCCTACTGTGTTGTACTCCTCTGTGTTTTGTAGCCGGTCTGCGAGCCTCTCTTTGATATGCGAGTCCCCCTGTGGTAGTTTTAAGTGCCTCCCCTTGTGGTTCAACCTTGCTGTGGGGGGTGGCTGCAGGAGCTGTCCTCAGGCAGAGACAAAAATATACAACCAAACAACAAAATAGAGCCCGAGATGCTAGCCGCCTCAACGGTAGCGGTTCTGCGTTTCAGTGCTTTTGCGTTTGTTTGGTAGACTTCCTTTGTCTTTCCTTATTGCATTTCCTGTCCCTGGTGAGCTAATAAATCTCGAGACACATGGAGAAATAACAAGAGACCAAACCAGACACAGAAGCTCATGTGATAAGAAATGCCTGTTAAACCAGATTTGGTGATTTTCCCATTTAACTTAAGCTGCTTTTTTAATATGAACTTGAGTTTTGCTTTAAAGGTCCTGTGGCATGAAAATGTCACTTTATGAGTTTTTTTTCTTTTTACATTACCATGAGTTCCCCCAGCCTGCATATGGTCCATCAGTGGGTAGAAATGGAGATAGGTGTAACCTGAGCCCTGGGTATCCTGCCCTGCCTTTGAGAAGGTGACGGCTCAGATGAGCCGTAGTGTTGACAAACTGACCGAAGAGCTGGTTAATTAACCCGACTCGTGTCACTGAACCGAGAGAACGGAGAAGTGCCATACGTTTAAAGAACTGACTCAATCCTGTTTGTTTTTTTACCTCATTAAAGCCGCAGCACCGAAAGAGTTGTTGAAGAGTTGTAGATTGGAGACCACGCACCAGGCTACTGAAGCCTGATGGAACCGTACAACCGCTCGAGTCTAATGCTATCAAGCGGTGTCTTGGTTCTCTGCAAGTTCAAGTTATTAACCAAGCCTTGTTTCTAGTGCATCTTCGATCATTTTGTTCATGGCATTTGGTCCTTACGGGGACTTGATCCGGGGACCCTCAGGTTACAACCCAAATCCCTACGGACTGAGGTACTGCCACCCCACAAATTTAATTTTTTTATGTTAATTTATATATTTGTTATTTTAAATTTAGGCTCAATCAGACGTTTCACGGACTTTGTATTAAGGAGCTGGCAGGGTAAAGGCTGTTATGTGTCCGGTACAACTGATTAGGACATTTGCGTTCTCACTGACTCATAATGAGCAAGGGTCAATTATAGCAACAACTCAAACTAACTAAACCTAATTAATTATTTGTGAATTGATTAAGCCATCAATTAATTTTCTGCCACTGATCTGGGCCCGGGTCACAATAATTGATTACTGTAATTATATCACTATAAACTCATGTCGTATACAGCTGTGAACTACTGACAATAAATGTCAATAAATTCATGTATGAAATAAAAGGCTGTATGTCTCACTGTCCCTACTGGGTTCTCTGCTATTCTTTGACCGATATTAAAATGTGAAAAGGGTATTAAATCACATTTGCATTCTATGAGGTATTCAAAAGGTCTTTAAAAGCCTTGAATTTAGAAGCAGAACCCTAGTAATAATAGTATCACCTAGATGATATAAGAGGCTTTAGACGTCTCTCTAATTTTTCTTTCCCAGAGTGATGATGACAACAATTTTATCGACTTTTGATGTAGTTTATTCACTGGAAGCCAAGAGGAAGACACGTCTCTTAGCCCCATCACACTTCCTGTCTGTCTCCAGAACAGCCATGCTGTGAAGTCTGCTAGAGTTAGAAACTGGGAAGTACCCCAACCGCATTGATAATCAACTACAAAACACCTCCTCCACGCCTTAAGCCTCTTCCATCCATTCAAATACAAACAATTAACTTCTGTCACCCAGTAACACCCAGAGCATCTGATTCTGGGTGACAGAAGCGATGGGGGAAATGGAGGTACAGAGGAGCAGAGTGATGAAGATGAAATGGAAGAGGGAGCTGGTTTTAGGGCTCCACCTGGTCTCCACCTCTCCTGTCTCGGCGACAGAGCAGCACATTAACTTTGCATACCGAACCTCTGTCAGGACTCTAGCTAACAGTGCGGGGCCTAAATTAGCACCAGCATCGTCAAGGGCCAGAGGATGATTAATACTTTCTTCCTGATGGAGATCAGATGGGATGAGGAGGTGATACTGCATGTAGGGGTGATGGATGTCATCAGAAATAGAGAAGAGGGAAGATCATGTGGTCGTCCAGTATGACAATTAATCAGAAAGACGGAAAATGATAATGCATTTCTTTATTTAGGATCCCCATTAGCTGTTACCGTAGTAACAACTATTCTTCCTGGGGTTCAAAAAAAGGTTAAACAAAAGACTCAATGTTACATTAATACTTCCATATTATTAATACAACAAAATAATATGAATAACTCCACATTATCAATAATTGTAGTTTTACGGATAATTTCTGGTGACCCCCGTGCGTAATGCTGCATTAGGGCACTGCTGGCCCTGCAGGAGGATTACGCCAATGGCAGAATCAGTAGAGATAGAAACTGCAGAGACCATGACAATGACTATGCTGATTTAAAGTCCCTAAAGCTGCGCTCTTGGGTCTATGTACTGAATTGGGTCCAGTAGAGAGCGCAACGTGCCAGAACCGTGCCTTCCCGGTCTAAATACAGGTCCTTGCCACTCTGTGGGCAACCGGGTGTTTCTAGAGGGAAATGGCCAAGAGCTAAGTGTTTAATATACTGTAAATATGATATATAATCCTCAACTTTGTCTTCAAGGCTTGGATATAATGTACAGTTCTGTTAAATCTTATCATATACAGTATGTCTGGTATATTGAAGCTGTCCCCGAGGGCTGTAATGCCGTTTTGGAAGGGATTATTAATACAGGTAGTCTATAAATCAGGTTTCACTACACTGTGCGAGAACAGGCCGCTATTATAATTCAATTTGCAGCAATTCTCGAGCGTCTGAGAAGTTTTTTTCTTTTTTTCTTGATGATTTGGCATTACAAAAGAACTACCAGGGTCATTAACATACTGATATGCATTCACGAGGTGCATTACATTGACCTCTTATGGTTAAAAATGGGCGTGTTCAGGGAGGGATAAGAGGCGGATTCACGTACGCACACTTGTGGGTAATCTGTGATCTATAAAGGGAACATTGCTTACAGATGTTTTTGGCTTTTGGGCATTTTTCCTTGTGTCATAAATGAGACCCAAGGTCTTTCAGGATACTGACAAATGACTGCAAAGGCTCACTGCTGTTCAGCTCTGGTAGAAAGTAATTCCAATAAAGTCTTTGGATTTTTTAGAGTAACTTTGAATTTGTTTCTGGAAAGGAACGTTCGTCTCAAAGGGTTTTCCAATGTGTACAGAACACACAAGTTTAAAACATGTTTTAACCTTGGACCCTTTTAGTTGGATATGGGAAAACTGGGAAAACCGCTCAGAAAGAGTAACTAAACCGCAACAGGTGCTGCGTGTATGTAGCAGGCAGAAGTTGCATTGGTAGAATCACAAGAGAGAGAGACCCACAACAGTCATGGCATTTGATCAGTTATTGTTTAATCATCAGAGATGGGTAATATCTGCTGGATCCAGCTTCTAAATTGTGAAGATGTGTTGCTTTAGTGTGTTTTGTTTATTGTAAATTTATGATCATTAGATTTTGGACTGTTGGTCAGATGAAACAGGACATCTGGAGATAGCGGCTGTAGCTCTCATTCCTTCTGGTGGACTTTTGCACTCGTTTTCACCACATTCAAAAGATTTTCCCATTGAGATGCTAAAAGCATCTGTACAGCTGAGTGAAACTGCAGTCTGGAAATAATTATAGGTTTATTACTATGAGTGACATCTTATAAATTTCACAGCCGTTTCATCCATTAGTAATATCAAAATAGGAGTTGGTGCAGTGCTGTTCTGTAAGTGTACATGTAAGTTAAACAGATTCAATAAAAGTGTAACTTAAAACCTCAACACAACAGAGTTACAACATGACCCTAACTGAAGATAAAGGGTAGGCTAACTACTGTTTTTTCACCATATTTTCCTATATTGTTGTGTTTCTTGGGCGCATAGTTTCCGTCCACGGGGGTCATAAACATGCTCATGCCATACATCATTTGAAAGCTTAAAGTCTCCTGATTCCATCGAGCCCACACACAAAGCAATAAGTTGACTCACAACAGTTATAATCATGTTCTGAAGTAAAGAAACACAGAAAGATTTGAGTCTAATCGAGTGTGCGTTTCCTACCTGTCTCCTCGTGTCTTTAATCACAGCGGTGAAAAATCGCCAAAAACCTTAGTTTCCTGCATCGAAAACACCCTAAGGCAGGGGTCTTCAACAGGGGGTCCGCGAGCCCTAGGGGGTCCGCGGAGTTACTGCATGGGGGTCGCGAAAGGTTTGGTTGATTAGACTTTTTTTTATATTCCCCCCCCCACCCTGCAATTTTTTCCACTAATTGAAATGTCTTTAAATAC
>NC_048415.1:2250013-2259755 GCF_013103735.1 Etheostoma cragini
GGGCACGCTACGGAAAAACCAAAGACACCGTTACATTCTCTGGCTTGTGCAGATTCCAATGAACCTTGTTCCCAGCCATTAGCATCAGCCTATCTCAAGATACCCCCAAGCTAAGCAAATGAAATCTCACACTCCCCATTGGGCCCATGTGGGAAAGATTGACAGTGGAGCCCACAAATTAGAAGATAAGGTCATAAAACTTATCTTCTAATTTGAGCGAGAAAATCATATATTTTCAAGTGTCTCTGAAGAGGTTGGGAACAACAGTCTTTGACATTGGGCCAATATTAAGCAGATATTGTTGGTATTAACAAGAAAACTTTCCTTCGGGATTATAAAAATCTATTTTATCTTAAAATCGCTCCAGTCAGCAGCAGCAAAACAAGCTACAATGTAAGTCAATGGGGCATTTGTGTTGCTTGTGTTTAAGTTTACAAACATGCTTTTTTTTGCCACTGATAGGCTCAGATTAATATTAAATGTCTGACAACATTATTGAAAGGATTTCTAAGGAGGTCGATCTTTCTGTTAAAGAGTAAGATCCTTTTTTTAAACATAAAAAACCATCTGTGAAATTGCGTTTGCTAAACCAATCAAATTCCATGTGAACAAACAGTCCTTTTAGCATCAAAAAATACACTTCATTCAAAGTCGACAGAAACAACATAAAACTGCAAAAAGCTGTTTTGGGTTGTTTTTCCACTTTTCCAACCATCAAAACTCTTGTTTTGGTTGACACAAACACAAAGTTTACAGATTTACATGTGAAAATATGTTGGCTCTATTCATGCGAGAAGTATTGTTTATTTAAATGTTTTTTGGTGGGTTTAGCACAAGCGTGTGACCAGTCAAAATCGTAAAAATTGCCAAAGGTGACAAAAGAAATTGGTAAACGTGAGAAAAAAACTTGTTGAAAAACTACAAAAACATAATAAGTCACAAACAAATTGGAAAAAAATCAACAAAAACAGTAAAAAAAAAAAACTATAACAAAGTATAGAAAAGAAACATTAAAACGTTGAAATTTCGACCCAGAAAAACAAAAAGTTGCAGGTCAATGGGAAGACAACACAAGGGTTAAAAGGCTGGTCCTTATTTTAGAGCCTTGCACAGACAAGCTCCTTCTAATCTATCCGACCTGATCCAGCCTCACAGTCCGTTCCTGAGTCTGAGATCATCGTGTCAGATGTGGTGGTCCGGTCCCCTTTTAAAAACCAGAGGTGATAAATCATTTCAAGCAGTGGCACCCAGGCTGTGGAGTGCACTGCCCTCTCTTTACGTTGTTCAAATACTGTTTATTCTTTTAAAAAGCAGTTATTCAAACAGGTTTTTAATTAGAGAAGGGTTTTTATGGCTATCTGGTTTTAAGGACCTATGAATTCCTTTGTATTCCTAGGTCTTTCATGTAATATATTTCACTTTATTGCGAAGCACTTGGGGATTTCTATCTGTAAAAAGTGCTAAGTAAAAATAATACCTACTTATTAACTTACTTACTGTAATCTCTAGTGAGCAACAGTGCATTAACAGCTGCATATGTTTGTTAAAGTCTGCAATATTCAGCTCAAAGGCATGATTTGAAAGCCTGTTTAACCTCTGAACAGTAAGCCAGCATCCACTGTGCTGCTATTGATGGTGGCATTGTCATTTTGCAGCGTAAGTGTCGAGCTGTAGAGACCTAGAGACTTTAGCGGATTTATTTGACTTAATTTCACATAGCGATCTGTATTTATATTGCACTTCACAAAGTGCAAATTAACAGGAGCTTTGCAGGAAGAAGAAAAGGGATAAAAGCGAGGAAAAAGAGGCGAAAGACAACATCTAAAACATGCAGAATTACTGTAAGTGTGAAACCAACATAAGAAAAGTTATCAAATCAAGGGCATAAACTGAGAAAGGATAAAGGTAGGTTTCAAGGGTGGGACCACACTTACACACTTCTCTTAGACTTTGGAGGAAGATTTTCAGAGTTAGATAGCAACAATAGTAAAACACAATCACTTTTAGTTTTCAGCTTAAACATAGCAGCTTAAACACAAAACAGCACTGAGAGAACAGAAATCCAAATGTTTGCAGAGGCACTTAATTACATGCCAACATATGGCCATCCTGTGCCACAATCAGATCTCAAATTTATTTTTTACATTCTTCCAATACTAGACGAGTTTGTTACCGAGCTTCACAGTGGGTGTGGAAGCTTGTTAGAGTTGTCAGGCAGACTCGGCAACGTGAAGCTGTGACTCACAGCTCAGGCACGTTAAGGTGAGACGATTCTCCATCACAGTACAAAGACACAGAGATAAGTCTTGCTGCGTGCTGACGTGGGGACGCCGCTGAGCCGAGGAGTGGACGGTCCATGTGGAGTATGTGCTCAGACTGCTGGAACCTGAAGATAGATGCTGTTGGACAGGACGGTTTATGGTGAGACAGATGTAAAGAGCGCAGTGTCTCACAGACAGAAAACGATCTGACAGCTGTACACACCACAGGCTGTCGGCCATCTCTGATGTGACAAGCACACCTGTGGTCTCATGCTTTTGTGTGTGTGTGTGTGTGTGTGGGTGTGTGTTGCTAACTGTACTTGTATTTAAGTATGTGGTGGTATATTTCTGAGTTAGAAGGTGCTTGGACTTGTCACATTGAGGCATGAAGTCCGTTACTGTCAGCGGCACATTGAGCTGTAACCTGCCAACCCTTTGCGTCCCCACTGAGCCCCTCACGTGTGCAGGGAACAGGGACTAAAAGACACCTCGTCCCCACTGCACTTCTATTTCTTGTGTCTCTTTTTAATGGTGTTTTCTGGACTAAAACTCAGATTAACAAGGCATAGTGGAATGAAATGAGATATCCTTCTAACGGTATGAAGAGGTCAAAATATGAAAAAGTAAAATAAAAATAGCTTCATCTTATTATACTGCACTGTGAGCGATTTTCTTCATTTCAAATAAGGTTATGTTTTGAAATGGTGCATTGGTTTTCTCAGGATCCAAGTTTGACATTACCTCGATTAAGAGTGCAGCTCCAGCTTTCAAATGACTTATATTGTGTGCTACTTATAAACCAACTCTGGACCAATATTAATTTGAAGATATACATGTACAGAACATAATACCTTATTGCTTAATGAGGCCCATATGGAATTACCCAACTACAGCAAGCTGTATCATTACTGCAAACTTAAAGTAAATAAACCTAGTGTACTTCTGAGTTGTGATTGGGCGATGTGGCTCAGGAGGTAGAGCAGCCTCATCTCTTCCTGTCCACATGTGAATGAGACACTCAAGACCCTGAACCCCCCTCAGTTGGAGGCTGCGCAGTAACGCTCAGCCATCACCGGATATGAGCTTCTAATATCCTTCACTGGTCTCCGTCCAGACCAATGGGATCTGTTGGTCCATTTCTTTAACTCTCTATGGTCTCCAGGCTGTCTGACGGCCGATTACCGGGTTGGTGTGTCAGGACCTTAAGAGAGTGTGACTATGGATTTATTGATCAGCCCTTCACCACCAGTGCGCTAGACTCACATCTCCTCCTCATTAGAAAAAGCAACAACAGCGAAAGGGGTGGTATGAATCAGGCCAGTCATCAGAATGAGACCTACATAGTAGAGAATGCAACCTGTGTGATACTTGAGATAAGAAGCAAAGATTGTCTTTCTAACTCGGTCCTTGTTTCTACTTCAGGCAAGAACTGTCGTGGGTTTAACCGTCTTCTTTATAAAGCAGTTGTGTGTCTACAGGGCCACATAGCACAAAGTTCTGGGCCCTTTAGAAAGGCATTTTCTGTTGGCCCCTCCCTGCATCCACTGCTCTTCATTCTAGCATCTTTTTGGGCCCTCCTCACATGATGGCCCAGGGTACTCAGTCCCCCAGTGCTATCGGTTGGACAAAACAAAGCTTTGTGTGAAGGGGTTATTTTGGGCTCTGGGTAATTGTCATTTAATTTTTCACTATTTTCAGAACATTTAGAAAGCATTTGAATAATGGAGGGAAAAAAATCTGCAGATTAAGCCGTTATGAAAAAAATAATTGTTGCCATTTTATACAAGGTTGTTAAAAACAATGAGTGACCCTTCAACCATCTACAACAGTGACATCCTGCTTTCACACTAAAACATGTGTAATAGTAACTCATGATATCACATATATTAGTGTAACCACCACGGGGGTAATGTCTCTGCATTGGCTACTTTACCTTTAATACTTCATAAGCGCATTTTGCTGAATTTACTTATACTTATGTAACCTTTTCAATGCTGCACTTATCACAGTACAGCGTGAAATCAGTAAGTTACTTTTAAATTAGTAAAAGATCTGAATACTTTCTCCACCACTGCTTGTAACTAAGAGGAAGACTGGAGGTTTGATACTTTATTGAAAGAGAGGGCTCACTAGACTGGATCTTGTTCACTAAACCTCTCACCTTTCCTCTTGTGATCCACAACCTTGAACTTTGAATTCTAAAGCCTTTGTGACTCATCATTGTCTGCAGCTAGGAAAATGCAGCGTCCTGTATGCTTTTGATCTGAGCGTTATGTCAAATACATGATCAACACACACCCGTATTGCATATGAGTAAAATGATAAATTCCATCTAAAGTATAGCCTCAAACACACACACACACACACACGCGCACACACGTGCACACACGTATGTGTCCAAGGCTTTGTATGCTTGTGTACCCATCTCAGGGTTGTAACATGGAGGAGATGACTGAGTTGCTTCTGATAAGCCGCTGACTGCTCCTCACCAGTCTGCACCCTGTGGCTCAGTCTGTCGCTGCTTTGAGCAGAGACAAACTAATGTCTTCTTCAGTATGACCAGTGAGTGAGCTCCACCTGCTGGCAGAGATCTGTAGCTACAGCCTGTGACCCTTCGTTGGCCTCCACAGAACATAACCAACAAGCAACTTCTTTTTTTAAAAAGCATTTTAAATTTAGCACAGAACATAAGATGCAGTACGAGAAGCGCTTAACTCTGTCCCTTAGTATGGATAGCACACAAGAAATCAAGAAAAATGTTGATTAAAAAAATGCATGAATTAGTGTTTATTTAGAGAAACAAACCAATTTCATCCAGTAGTTTTCACCCTTGTATTTCTGTAGTCTACTACTACTTCTCCATAGGTGTCTTTCCAATAAAGTTCAGGATTGATAATAGATAGATAGATAGATAGCTAGCTAGATAGATAGATAGATAGATAGATACTTTATTCATCCCGAAGTAAATTTTAAAACATCCTATTGATCAGGCTACATTTAAAACTCACTGTGGGCTTACAATCTCATGTGAGTCTGAGTGCAAATTAATTCAAAGTAATGTAATCAATCCCTTTTTAAAATCTTATTTCTGTCATAATTTTTATAATTGCATTTTTCTTTAAGAGTTCCAAGAGTCTAGCTGGTAAAATGGTGGTAATTTAAAATAACCAGTAATAGAAAAGTAAATATATATGATATATAATAAAAGTAGAAATACATTTATATGTCTATGTTTGTATATATTGTTTTTATGTAATTTTTATGACAGATTTGTTGTCTTGTTTATGTACCTACGCATACAATATAATGTTAATCTAAAAAAAGGACAAGAGGTTAAAAGGACAGTTGAAGATTTTAAACCAATTTCAATTCTTCTTAAAAATGTTAAATAAATTAAAAGAGGAATGGGACTTCACAGAGGGTTCTATTGCTGTACGCAAACATTTATTTATCCAGCTTTTTTTTTTTTAAATCCCTTTTGATCTAAATCTCCCGGCGCTTGAATCTAATTGGCTACCACCGCCACACTGCTCTCAACAGCGAGTCGTGATTGGCTAAATCTGGAGGGTAACCTGCGTCAAACTGCAGCTGGGCTAAAATCGGAAGTGAAGTAAGCCTTCAAAACAAAAAAGAGAAGACCAAGAAATATAAAGATTTACACGAATAAAATACACATGACTTAACGAAGAAAGAACCTTCGTAGATTGTGGACTTTCTCAAAATAATATTATTCAAGTATTATTGTATTGTATATTTTCTTGTTAAGAATATGGAGTGCCACATCTTTTGATCATTTTATATTTTGTATTTGTTTTTATTTTGTAAGATTTGGGCGGAAGTAGTAGCCTAGTACTAGTAGTAGTTTCAATAGTGGGTGACTTGTTCTAAGCATAAATAGTAAAGGTTTTTAGTGGATAGAGCTCCAAACCAGTTAAAATCCCCCTCCACCAGAGCGGAGCGCAGCAAAGGGTCCAGCCTGTGGTCTAGCCCTGCGGTCCAGCTCTAACATGGCGGGCCGTGGAGGCGACGTGATTTGTTCATGGTCCGGGTTCGGCTCTGCCACCGACTCCCCATCTTTAGCCGTGTCCGAGGAACAGAAACCGGGAAAAAGAAGGAAAGCTTTCTGCCTGAGCAGGATGAAGTCCCGCGGCAAGCAGCAACAGCACGAGCCCGCCGCATACAACAACAACAACATGCCGTTCATGATCCACTGCCAGTTGGGAAAAGAGATCAAACACATCTGCCGCAACTGCCGGGGAGTGGGGCCGCTGGACGGTGAGAAAACCCGGTCCAGTTTACTACCACATACACAGACATGGAGGGAAAACGAGTTGTTTTTACTCTTCTGTTTTTTAAATTATTATGGTTGTTATTATTATAATTATCTGCCGGTGGCCGCTCCCTGCCTGCCGGGGGAAATCTGCTCTACAGCAGCACTCAAATCAGCTCTTTGCCGTGTTTCAATTAACTCCATTTACCGTAATACTTCGTGGTGACCTGCAAAGAACTACGAGGTATTTTAAAAGCCCATTGAATCAGTTATGTGTAGTGGCCAGTTTGTGAATATAGTTACTGTGCATTTTAGTATTGTATGTTTGGTTATTCATTTGAACAAAGTAATTTCGGTCCTTTGGTCTATTTGTGAGACATTAACCTACCCTCCCCAACAATGTATTGATGTCTTCTGTCCAGGTGTGTAAATGTATAGATAGCTCTTGTTTTATTACAACCATAGCTTACATGACTACCATCTGCTATTTCATCTTACACATCCTACTCCACTGTTATGGGGGCCCTTTTAATAGATTTAATCACTATAACGTTGTCGAAACGCAATAATATATGGAAACTATACGCACACTTCCTGCAGTACTGCATTACTACAAATACTAAGTTACTTCTAAAAAATAAAAATAAAAATACAACATTGAGACCATTCAACAAAGCACACTGGGTAATAACAAATACAAAACGTGAACTTGTTGCTATGGACTCGTCACTAGGCTCCCTCGGTCATTGTATATCAGTCATTGTATATTTTAGCGTTAAAGTAAAGATTTCTTAGTAAGTGTCAATTTGGGAGCTCAATGGTACCACTCCTTCCTTCTCAAATGACTTGAAAAGGCTGTTGTTTGCACAATTTCACAAATAATCACCGGGACCTAAAGGATATTTAAGCAGGCATGGCTGCAGCCTGGAGACCTCCCCTCTCATGCCCTCCCGGCTGCGAGGTTTTTTTTGCAGGATGGTAGGGGTAAGACTTATGGGGTTGCGGGGACAGTAACTCCAGTAGGGTACCCCAAACTTCCCTTTCCCGAGCCACATCAACCAGCTCCGACTGGGGGATCCCGAGGTGTTCCCAGGCCAGGTTAGAGATATAATCTCTCCACCTAGTCCTGGGTCTTCCCCGAGGCCTCCTCCCAGCTGGACGTGTCTGGAACACCTCCCTAGGGAGGCGCCCAGGAGCAATCCTTACCAGAAGCCCGAACCACCTCAACTGGCTCCTTTCAACGTGAAGGAGCAGCGGCTCTACTCCGAGCTCCTCTCGGAGGACTGAGCTTCTCACCCTATCTCTAAGGGAGACGCCAGCCCCCCTCCTGAGGAAACCCATTTCGGCCGCTTGTACCCAAGAAAATGTTTTGTCAATCTAATCTTGACAAGATTACAAACATTGCTTTTAATTAGTTTGCTGTCAATCGACTAATCAATGTATGGACTCCTCGCTGCCCTCACCAACTACCTGTAAACTGTGTCCAATCAATCAACTAGTGGAGTTAATTTGAAAATCTGCAAATCAATACAGTCATGAAGAAGATTGGTAAAAATGTCGTCTTGAGTCAAGACCCAGAGTAGGCTTGCACGATTAATCGTTATAAAATCGCAATCTCGATTCACGCTGTTCACCATTTAATTAAAAACAAGCAATTTTACGAGCAGACTGTCTTATTCAATCAAGACTTTAATTAGCGCTGCAACTAATGGTTATTTTTATTGGGGATTATTTATAATTGAGTCCATAAAATCAGTACTGTAAAAATTGAACCAAAAGTTACGCCTGCAAATTGCTGTTTAAACACAGTCTAAAACCCAAAGACTTTAAAATAACTGATAATAAAAAAGGAAAAATATACTATGCATTATACACTGTTAGAAAGATAATTCTTTCTGAAGCTATTTCACTAATTGACTAATTGCTTTGGTAAGGTCATACTCAAGACTCAAGATGTTCTTTGTCAACTAGTGAGCTATAATCACTGAATTTATATGATTAATTTACAAGTTGATTTATTTGGAAAATCTATCAAGCTACTTTCCAACCACAGATCAATACAGTCATGCAGAAGATTGATGCTTAATATCTATGTGCCTACTCTCAACACAAAACCCAACCACGTATTGATTCATTACAATTCATTTCCAACAATAAGACCGCAAATGAACCCAACTAATCCAAAACATGAATGGACGGAGAGCCGGGATTAGTCAGCTAATGCGGTGAGCGGTTTCAGGCCCAGTCATCGCGTTTGGCTGCTCTGAGCTTGTTGTTGAGTGAGTCAAGAAAACAGACCCCGGGCCTGACTGAAAGAATGTCTCCCTGCAGTGTGAGTGTGAGCCCTCTGATTCACTCCGCTGCTTAGGGGCCCGGCAGCCTCAGCAGGGGTAGGGCGCTCTGTTTACAGGGCCAAAGATGAGTCAGGAGGGCTCAACATGACCCCTCAAAACCACAACCTCAGAGATGAAAACTCTGCATCTCCTCTAGATAACATATCGTTTCTTTATATCCACTGGCGCAATACACACATCTCCAAATGTTGAGACATGATTGCGAAAGACACTGAGAGATTTTTTGTAGTAGTTGAAAGAAAACGTGGCAAATGTTGGCAATTATTCTATTTCATTTGTTTTAATGCAGAATAGGCCTGCGCAATTCAGGGAAAACTATGAATCACTATTTTTTTGGCCATGACAAAACAAACAAGTAGGCACCTGCAGCACACTGTGCATCACATAAACCCTGTAAACATAGAGAAGGGAGATCTCTGTTTAAAACTCACAGAAGAAAGTAGTAGCGTTTGTGATGAAGTCAGCTCGTAAAATTTAATGCAAATGAAAGTCATATCAAAGTTATTTAAAAATTTAAATCGTGAACAGGGTGAATTGATTGCATGATTTTATAAAGATAATTCATGCAGGCCTAATGCAGATCTGAGTACGCTTTAATATCTGTTCAGTTATCCTAAGTCATGTCATTGACGCAATGTTCAATGTTATCTCATACACACTGGGCCATGTGGGCCCCACTGGGCCACACAGGTCCCCACTGGGCCACACTGGGCCACACAGGTCCCCACTGGGCCCCACTGGGCCACACAGGTCCCCACTGGGCCACACTGGGCCACACTGGGCCACACTGGGCCACACTGGGCCACTGGGCCACACTGGGCCACACTGGGCCATGTGGGCCCCACTGGGCCACACAG
>NC_048415.1:2259855-2263942 GCF_013103735.1 Etheostoma cragini
CACAGGTCCCCACTGGGCCAATCTGGGCCCCACTGGGCCACACAGGTCCCCACTGGGCCACACTGGGCCACACAGGTCACCACTGGGCCCCACTGGGCCACACTGGGCCCCACTGGGCCACACAGGTCCCCACTGGGCCACACTGCGCCCCACTAGGCCACACAGGTCACCACTGGGCCACACAGGTCACCACTGGGCCCCACTGGGCCCCACTGGGCCACACAGGTCACCACTGGGCCCCACTGGACCACACTGGGCCACACTGGGCCACACTGCGACCCACTGGGCCACACTGGGCCACACTGGGCCACACTGGGCCACACAGGTCACCACTGGGCCCCACTGGGCCACACTGCGACCCACTGGGCCACACAGGTCACCACTGGGCCACACAGGTCACCACAGGTCCCCACTGGGCCACACTGGGCCCCACTGGGCCCCACTGGGCCCCACTGGCGGCGCAGCTTCTCTAAGAGGCTCCGACAGCTTTGATGGCGTACAGACGGCTACAGGAAATCTCTCCTGCCACAATTCACAGCTGTGTGACTATCTTGCACACTGGCTACTCCATATTAAATATTATACATTTTATATTTTAAAATATATACTATGTATGCAGGATATCAATTTCATTCTACACTTGTATATACATGTACATTCTTTTTATTCCTCTAAGTATCTTTTTCCCAGTAGGTGTTCTGGAATTCTTTATCTTTTGTTATCTTATTTTATCTATTTTTTAATCTTATTTATTCATTCTAGTGTATATTCTGTATGTGAGTGAGTGTGTATGCCTTGCAACACAGTAATTTCCCAGTCTGGGATTAATAAAGTCTATCTATCTATCTATCTATCTATCCAAGCACACATTTTCCTCATGTCGTGCAGCCCTGTTCTCCTGACGTGAAAACACTAATATCTTCTTTATTTATTACTTTAAATATTGATGAAATTGTGAATTTTGCTTTGAGAGAAACTTTCTTTTATTTGTTTCCGTATTCCCTCCAGGGTGCTACCCAGACAGCTACAGGGACAGCTGTGGAGGGAACAGGGAGAGAGTTTGGGGTTGGGGGGGGGTTGATGGTTGGACGATGTTGTTGTTGTTGTTGTTGTTGTTGTTGTTGAAGGGCCTCTCGATGGGGGCTGCTGAGCTGAGACAGATCGGAACTGACATCCCTTCTTGTAACAAGGCCACGTGAAGGCTGACATCTCCTCCTGTCTGCAGCTGCGTTCTCCTTCACATTGATTTGTTTTTCCTTCCTTACCACCGACATACTGTCTAGCTTTTGTTTGTGGTCATCGTTTCCTTGGCTCATTCTGCTAAGAATAATCTGAATTTGGCAATTTTGAATATATATATATATAGAGAGAGAGAGAGAGAGAGAGAGAGAGAGAGAGAGAGAGAGAGAGAGAGAGAGAGAGAGAGAGAGAGAGAGAGAGAGAGAGAGAGAGAGAGAGAGAGAGAGAGAGAGAGAGAGAGAGAGAGAGAGAGAGAGAGAGAGAGAGAGAGAGAGAGAGCAAATAAAAAAATATAAAAATAAAGATGATTAAAAAGGTGCCAAACCAAATATTTTTTAAGTTTGTTAAAAGAGAGTATCAGTAGAAAATTGCACTTTAAAATATCTCTTTCTTTTTTTGATGGGTGTCTAAACAGATTTTTGTTAAGATTTCCTTTCGGAACTCATCTCTCGCCAAATGCTTATTAAATTTGATACTAGACATATTTGAATGAGTGCAGTTGCAGCAATTTTTCTAAAGTCAATGCCGTCTTTTTGAAACTGGTCGCCATATTATTGTAGACATGACTGACTTGACTGAAAAAAAAATATTAGACATTTCCTGAACTACTGGTATCAGCATTTACAATGGCAGATAATAAAAAAATATAATGACGGGTAAATGGTTTTGGTAAATGAATAGAAAAATAAGACGGTCAACTACGTTCTGAGTGTTGGTGTGGCATAGGTTGTCCACCAGAGGGTGCTATATAACATCCCTGATTTTTGTTGTTTTTGTTCAAAGGACTTCAAGTTTGCAGTTTTATACATTTTATTTATCCAAACTTTAATATATTTTGATGTTCCTCTAATCTGTTGTGACAATAAAACAAATTATCATTATATTTTAGTGAGAACTTATAAATAACTACAAATACTTAATGTTAAGGAAATCTGTTTTGTGTTTTCTTACGCGTTTCTAGATTAGACTACTCCCTGCTAAAAGGCTGGCTTCCTGTTTATTTTCTTCATCACCTCTGGCTCCGGCCTCAGGCCCTCGTTCTGTAGAGCGTGTCATAAAGCAGGATGTTGCGTGTAATAGGATAGGTGTAATTTCAAATGTAGAACTGGTACACGCTGTATAGAAAACAGCCGCCATCGTGATGACTTTTTAAACTACTAGTAGGGCAGAGAGAACAGCAGTTCAGAGTCAGTGAGTGGAAAACAGAAAGACTGGTGTGTTAATGTTAGAAAGAGAAAATCCCACACACTGCTCTTGCTGCATCATCACCATTTGTTAAAGAAAACTAACATTTTGATCCCTCTGGACCTTTGAAATACTCTTGACAAAGGTCCAGAGGGATGGGAACGTTGTGTGGGATTTTCTCTTTCTTCAAGTCCTTGTTTTGCCCCACACACCTGCACAGAACAATATTTTGGATGTGTGATTGTTTTCTTTAAAAGTGTTTTAAAAAAGTAGAAATGTATTGTGGATATTCACTGAAACCTTTCTTGTTTACCCTCGGTTCATGTTCCACTCTCCTGCCTCCACGAGGCTTTTCTGTGGTAGTTTTTTCCTCTTGTCTAGGTGAGATGAAGAGAATAAGCTTTGCTTAACTTGATTATGCACAGCCCCCTGGGAGGATGTGTCCCTTGACATTTGAATCACAAAACAAGGGATCATCTGTTTTCATCATATATGGATTTAAGTAAACTGATATTTACATTCTACATGATAAAGAAAAGCAACCTAAAATAATGTGCTATCCAGTCCTATACATATTGAACTTACCTTCCTCTAAAAAGTCATATTTTAGTAATTACTGACCTATTTAGTGGCCTAATTTATCTTTTTTCTTCTTTTTTTTTTTTTAAGCTAAATATGTATTTATTTTAAGAAATACATATATTGGCATTTTATTTTTTCAGCACATCAAGACAATTACAGGTATACAGTACATCCCATCTTTTCTTAGGCGTTCAGCCAAGCATTGGAGTTTTAGACAACCTTGCCAAGAATACACACCATTGGACTTTCTGGTTGTTTGGCCTAAACTATTCTGAAAATGTGTCAAACACATCTTTTGAGATGTCTTTGATCCGTGGGCAATCCCAGGAACGGGGTTACTTTTTTAGCATTACATTTCACACATTGGTCTGGATTATTGGCACTAAAAGGGTGTAATAGGGAAGGCGTTACATAAGTACATATGATGTCAAAATGGAGTTTTCTGAGTACCCCTGACATTAAGGGTGTGTGACAATGGTATAGGTGTGCTTAGCTTGATTCCATGTGACAAATGAGGAGTCATTACAGCAAAAGGGCATCTAGGACTGTTACCTTTTTATAAGTAATTTAAGAATATCAAACCAAGAAAAGCATCAAAGGTTAAGGAGCTACGACCATAAACAATGTTTTTTTTGCAAATGAAAAGAAATAACTAGTATATATTTTATTTTATTTGTGCTGTAGTGTCATGGATAAAGAAACACTATGAACACAATATATAGCAAGTCAAAAACATGTTTGTTGTTTACCTGCTTTTTGATAGCCATTTCTCTTTTCCAGCTGAGGAAGTGGAGCGGTTAGCAGCGATGCGCTCTGATTCGCTGGTTCCAGGAACACACACGCCTCCCATTCGGCGGCGGAGCAAATTCGCCACCCTGGGACGTCTGTTCAAACCCTGGAAATGGAGGAAGAAGAAGAGTGAAAAGTTCAAGCAGACCTCTGCAGGTTAGAACACTGCTAACACAATACTCACGTTAGCTGCCAGTTCCCCCACCTCTCCCTTTATCTTTTATATAGACCTTAGTGGTCCCCTAATACTGTATCTGAAGTCTCTTTTATATAGACCTTAGTGGTCCCCTAA
>NC_048415.1:2264042-2276461 GCF_013103735.1 Etheostoma cragini
ACTGTATCTGAAGTATCTTTTATATAGACCTTAGTGGTCCCCTAATACTGTATCTGAAGTCTCTTTTATATAGACCTTGGGGGTCCCTAATACTGTATCTGAGGTCTCTTTTATATAGACCTTAGTGGTCCCTAATACTGTATCTGAAGTCTCTTTTATATAGACCTTAGTGGTCCCTAACACTGTATCTGAAGTCTCTTTTCCAAAATTCAGCCTTGGTTTAGAATTCCAGCAACTAGAGCCAGTCCCACAATGAGTTTTCCTCAGTATTGGCCATTTCTGAGTCTGTAGCTCTTGAGGAAGAGAGAGAGAGGGGGGCAAGGTGGCAGCTGCAGGTGTGGCCTTGACCCTTATGAAGGGGTAAGATTAGATACTCTTTCTCCAGATCGGCCCATCTGAGCTTTCATTTTCACAAAGGCAGAGCAGGATACCCAGGGCTTGGTTTACACCTATCACCATTTCTAGCCACTGAGGGACCATAGGCAGGCTGGGGGAACTCATATTAATGTTAAAAACCTCCATGAAGTCAAATTTTCACGCCATGGAACCTTTAATAAAAGACTGACGTTGCAGACGTTATCTTCTCTTTCTGTTTTGTCGTTCATCATGACGTTAGTTGGTCATTGGCGACTCTGTGCTAATGTTTCAGGTGGTTAAACGGATTCGTGGTGCAGACACCACCCTGTAGCAAATCTTGCAGATGATTCGTTTCTGTTCCACATCGGATTGCTCAAATTCCAACTTTTCCCAGACAACCACATGATTATTGTGATTGGTTTAAACAAACTTAACTTAACCAGAGCACTTTTTTCTCCCCCCCCCCCCTGGAATGCTGAGTGGAGTAGCTAGACCCCTCCTCAGCTCCGCTGCATGTAAAAAATATGCCCTTTAAATCATGAGCAGTAAAAGTGTTCAAATTCCAGTAAGGTTTGCAAAATGAATGTAATTTAAAAAAAAAAAAAAAAAAAAAAAGTATGGCAGGGCTTTTAAATAGCACAATTTGATTTATTTAGTAATGTAAAAAAAAAAGATACAACAAAGATTAATGATACATACATAATCATGCAAAGGAAACTCAGAAAACCCTCAAGGGGCTTGGCACGTTGGGTTCCCTACACTTATTCAACACATAACATTAAGAGAAAAAGAAGTCTATGAAAAAGGGACAGAAGAAAGGAACAATTAAGACACAATTTAGACAGTGTTTTACATAAGCCTAAACATACAAAGCAAATCAAACTGAAAATGTAACTATCATCGTCAGAAAAAACGAAACACAAAACAGTAGATTTAAAAGATGCATTAAAGTGTAGGAGTGTCCTTCTCTAACTGACCTCTGGGAGAGCAATGGCCTACAGGAAGAAATGAAGGGCTTTGCCAGCAGTTAAGAAGAGGGTAATTATAATGTCCAGTTAGCAGTAAGACCCCTCCCAGTCCACTGGTGTCCACACTGCTACAGAGCGGGATGGGTTGGATGGTTGGATGGCCACCGGCAGAAATGATCTCTGTGGAACATCTCGGGGGTGCACTTAGGGATAATTCCCTTGGCCTGGCATGGTTTTATTTTAGTTAGACTAATAGCCGGTTTGATTTGCATTGAGAGATGATTTTAGGGAAAGTATCCCATGCCAATCTTTATGTATGGTGAAGGGTATGTGATGATGTGCGGCTCTTTTAATTCTAAAGGCCAACTGTTTGAGAGTGGACATCCCAGATCATCAACATCTACCAAACTGATCTCTGGGCCAAGATTTTTGTTTGTCCAAAATCCCCAAATCCCTGAATCCAAACCCATCTCTCACGTTGGGAGATATTATACTTGCAAAGGAACAAATTAATGCTTTGTTTTACAAAATATGAACGTGTTTTTGGTTTGATGTTTTTTACTAACAATATAGCACATTAAAAACAACCTTTACACAGGTTTAAAGTTAGAAATACAATCAGATATATTAAAGAATATTACCAAAAGTCAAATATTAAAAAGTAAGAAATGAAAATACCCAATTTAATATAAATGTAAAAATACAAGAGGCATGTCCAGAAGAACTACCCAGCAGTGTGTAAAGTAATTAAAATAAGCTCCATCTTTACCAGCAGCAACATTAATGCAGTGATGAACACAGTACTGTATCAATCACTTTTATCCACTTATACTATACTTATTGTGATGATCAGGGAGATTTTGCATATCCGGTACTTTCACTCTAGGTACTTAGAATATATTTTGATGCGAATACTTTCATACTTGACATTTTGCAGTTGTTTTTACTCATAACAGAGTATTTCGACACTGTGGTATCGCTACCTTGAAGTGATTGATCTTAGTACTTCTTCCACACTAACTGGAGAAAAGGAAGTATCAAGCCAATTCCTCATTTACACAGTATATATTTCTTCCTCTCAGTTTGAACGTTACGACTCAAAGCTGTTAATTACAGAGTTCATCGAAGATGCAAACACAACAGCTGTGGAAGTGCCATTGATTGGGAACATTCACTGCAGTTGATTAACGTTCACAGCAACACACACACACACACACATACAGGTAGATGCACATTGTGAGCTTTAAATGCTGTGTCGTCTCTTTTACATTTAATTATCTCAATGTTAGCGAATGTGGATGTTAGTACATATGTCTGATTCTCAGCTACAATCTGCACTCAGCAGCAAACTGGGGAATAGAAGAAAGCATTTAATTTGGATGGAGAAATGGGAGCTGTTGTTGTTTCTCAGCTGGCTGAATGGTTTTACATCCCGTTGTCACCGAGACACACAAACACACAGCAGAGCGGCGAAGAGAGGCTGCAGCCAAGCTGTTCTCCCAGCTGTCACAGCAGGCTGCTTCCTCTCTCTCTCTATGCAAATAAAACACAATATACATTTTACCATATACACACACACAGACACACATACACACACACAGACACACACACATACACACACACACACACACACACACACACACACACACACACACACACACAGGTAGATGCACGTTGTGAGCACCATGTATTACTGCTGGACTCTTGCCATCATTCTGTCCAGGTGCATTAGATTATGTTGGAATTCACGTTTCGTCATAGTGTGATACTGAGAAAGTAACCATGTGTTTTCTGTATATTATATGTATTATAATGGGACTTTTGCGGCGTATGTAGGTTTCACATTAAGAGCAGAGTTCACTATTACGTTTTTTTTTTTTTTAGGTATGGTAGAAAAAGTTATACTTGCTTGAAGTACATTTTAAAACTTTATAAACGCCGGTATCTACTTGCCCAACGTAGCGTTTTACTTGCCCCGGACCAAGAAAGTAAAGGCATTAATGATGCAAGATAAATGATGAAGTAACTACTGTAAACACATTACCTTTTCTTTTTCCACTTTTTTTGTTGTTGATTATTTAGCAATAATGTTGATGAAAACATAATGCTCATGCATTGAGAGCTTTGTAAGTGTACCGACAGTTTATTAAAAACATCAAGATGATGAAGACGGGCGAACCATGAACGCTGTGTTTGAGCCGTGTTACTGGTTGCACGGCGTTTGTGGTCCGACTGGTCATGACTGTTTTCCAAGATGGCGTCCGCATGTAAAAAGGAATGCTACTGTCTTTATAATCTATCTTTTTAATAAAAGTGTTTGGAAAAAATGGAACAGAAGTGAGATGCCTCACTTTGTAGCTAAAACAGAGATCTCAATATACGGGGTGAAAAGAGGAGCTGCAGCAATGTGCAGTACAACAACCCAAAACTGTGATTGACATTTTTTTTTTACCATTTTCTGACATTTTATAGACCAAACAACTAATCGATTAATTGCAAAAATAATTCAGGGTTCCCGCGGGGTCTTAAAAAGTCTTAAATGCAATATTCTTTCTGTATTGTTTTTTAGTTGTATAGAACAAGAGCTCTAAATGCAACAAATATTTTATTCAATAAGTTATTGATTGATTGATATTGATTTTATTCATTTCATGTAATTAGAGTACAAGATCAGGTAACATTACTTGATAAATACTTATCTTCTCTGAAAAAAAAATTCACACTGATGTTCCATTTATGTGGTCGTAAAGGACATCTAATTTCATCCCAGGTGGTATTGAAAAGGTCTTAAAAAGTCATCAATTAAACTTTGAGAAAATTAAGATAATCGTTAGTGGCATCCATACTATTTTTTTATTTTTTTATTTTGAAGATGTCATGTCTTTTCTTCTTCCTCAGTGTTGGAGAGGAAGATGTCCACTCGCCAGAGCAGAGAGGAGCTCATCAAGAAAGGAGTGCTGAAGGAGGTTCATGAGAAAGGTGAGGGGCAACAAAACAAGGGTGATCATTAAAGAAAAAGATAAAAAAAAGTTGAAATGCTGAAACGACCAGTTGGCTTTTGACGATGGTTAGTTGATCTAGGGATACGACACTGCGTCCTCTGCCTCAAGTCGGATTTATGGTTCTGCGGAGGCTCCAAACTTTGCTTTCGCCGTAGCCTACGTAAGGAGTCTGAGGTTTATATGTGTAGAAGTGTGCTTCGACCTTTTTTAAGGGAATAGCAGGGCCGGCATGTGCATGAGCGAGTGAGAAAGTGACAGTGAAGTACCTTCTGCTTTCTAACCACGATCAGAGATCTGTAGCAGGAAAAGCTAACCCTCTCCTTGATTTCATGTTGTTTATGGAGAAGCAGAACCAGGAAATGAGTCCGGGGGGGGGGGGCAACGGTGTAGGGTCGCCCCCCCCCGTATACCTACATTTATAAAGGCTAATGCTTCTGCGTTAAATCAACATATGGGTCATGTTTCACTTTTTTCACATTTTTTTATATTCACCTTTTCCTGCTCCCCCACTCTCTGTCTGTATAGACGGCTCTTCCCCGGCTGTACGCGAGGAGGCGAAGATGGAGAACGGGCGATCTCTGCTGCTCGCCTCCGGAGTGTTGGAGTCTGAAGGTACTGAGCTGATGGAGGGCGCCGCCGCAGCTGTAGGTAGGCAGCAGAGCAGAGCAGAGCCACCATTGTCGCCTCATCTCTCGCCTCACATTGTAGCATCTGTTTTTTAAATTTATTTTGGCGTTTCTTCTCTTCAGGCTCTCTGGAGTTCCAGATGCCAAGTGAGGGTGCGTGTCAACAGGACCACGGCCCAAAATCCACGAAGAAGTCCACTGTGTATCCGTCTGACGGCGCTGACTCAACGCTCTCCAGACCCCCCGCGCTACACAAACAACCTCCTGCGCTGCCACCCAAACCCTTCAACAGGCTACCTAATCACATTATAGGTATGTTTGTCTTTGTGCACGCACATAAGCTGCCTATGTGACTCTTTGTATGCATGTCTAATATTTCCACATCCTCCCTGTGCAGACGGTGCCCCGGTGAAGTTACCGTGTATGTTGTCGAAGTTGTCTCCTCCTCTACCTCCAAAGAAACTCTTGATCTCCGTACCTGCAGGGAGCATGGAGCCCTCTTTGCTCGCCTTCCAGAAGTGCCCCCCTCCCAGCCACGCTCCAATGGGCGGGCACTCCCTGCAGTACGGGGCGCTACCCCTCCACCCCCCCAGCCGAATCATAGAGGAGCTCAACAAGACCCTAGCCCTGACCATGCAGAGGTTTGAAAGGTGAGGACCAAACACAGTGTGTATGTATATGAAGAATCAGATTTATTTATAAGGTTTAATAAGATTTATTTATCTGTAAATGTGCCGGTGTTAGCCGGCAAATGTTTTACCTGTAGTCCTAATTACCTAGCATGCAAGCTTTATGCTGGGGTGAAACTAGAGACACTTGGGAAGGACCGGCCTGGGGATCGAACTCTGCAGTACCTACTTGCTGTGACGCACCAGTGCTAACCACTGAGCCACCATGCCGCCATGTATTAGGGCTGGCCCCATTAGGTCAATTAGTCGACTAATCTGTCGTTTTGATCTGAGTCCGCTAAAATTTCTCTAGTCGTTTATCTATCTTTTATGCTTTTTTTGTGCTCTTTGAATTCTGAGCAGATCTCTGGTAAACACCAGAGATCTGCCAAAGTGGTGTTTTTTTCTTGTGAGGACATGATGTGAACATCTTTAGATGAGGAGCTGTCACATTGGCATGATGGACATTTTGAATTAAGTTTTACTTTTAAATCCTTTCTTTAGAAACTCTTCTCATTTCTGCTGAAATGACTGCAGAGACGAAATATTCTGCCAAACTATTGCAAATGGAAAACGAAAGTGTTTTCATCAGCTTTGGTCTCCGTATAAAGAAAAGCATACTGGTCACATCCAGTCTCTGTGTTCATGGGCTTCTCACCCGTTTCACCCTCTCACATCCAGCTGCTGTTATTTCACACCTACATGCGATGCTGAGCACACACCTCTGACCTTTGCCCTTTCCCACCGACCTGCAGCTCCATGATGCACGCCGTTCCCACGGTGATGATCGAGTGTGACGATGACAAAGAGAACCTCCCCAACGAGGCGGACTACGAGGACCTGCCTGACGAGGAGGAAGAAGAAGAAGAAGAAGAGGAGGAGGAGGAAGAAGACGACGATGATGAGGAAGATGAAGATGAGGAGGAAGATGATGATGATACATTGTTTACAAGTGAGTCTTTTTTCTGGGCGTAAGATACATGGGTCCCAAAATGATTTGTATTGCACTTTTTATTTATTGTGATTTGATAGTATTGAGTATTGCGATTTCTTTTCTATGGCATCCATCTTGCTTCTTGTGCGATCATTGTAGGCGTACTGGCCATGAAGGTTTTACGAAAGGACTCTCTGGCCATCAAGCTGAGTAACCGTCCATCGAAGAGCGAGCTGGAGGACAAAAACATCCTGCCGATGCAGTCGGACCAAGAGAGGTTCGAGTCCCGACAACAAACGGCCACCAAACTGACCAGGTGAGTCACACATGCAGAGATCCTACAGCCACAAAGCCTCTGTTCTCTGTGCTCTGGTTTATCGGCATTTCTTTAAACCAATCGCAATTGTCTCGGGCGGCCCTAAGCGTGGGATGAAGTAACGGTTTTCAAAACTGTTGGTACAATTTCTTATAGAGGACTAATCATATTGGTGCCTATTTAAAAACATGTACTGTAAATTTGAAAAGCTTTTCCTCCTCTCTAACATCTCTTTTGACCCTCTCACTAGTCACAGCCTTCTGCTCTTGGCATCATATTAGCTCTCCCCTTCCTTTTTGTTCTCACTCTTGATCAATCATCCTACCAACTGTATAAATTGCTGCACCCCCGAGTCAGTGCCTGTGAATTCACAAAATACAGCCTCATAAAAACTGACATTGCATGCACGGTCAGCTTCTCTGCCCAGTCTGTCCACAGAGAAACATTTCTGTCTGCACAAGATTTTGCATGACTCTAGTACAGACAAAAAATCCTAAACACAACAGACTTCTATTTTTTCCAGGCGATTAAGTCAACGACCGACAGCAGAGGAACTGGAACAGAGGAACATACTCAAACGTAAGTAACCTTGCATATGGTGTGTGTGTACAGTTTATGTACAGTGTATATAGAGCTGTGTTCAGAATACTAGCAGTGTGTTTAGAAGACGTGAATAATGCTCACAATCCTTAGAATACCTTTTAATTTCATAATACCAACGCATTGGGATTACTTCCAAATCAAAAAATGACCAAAATTGATCAAGTTTATGTGATACCTTTCAGAAAGTTAAGAAAAAGGAATATCTCTTTAAAAAAATAGCAGTTTTTGCATTTTTCTCAGGCTTTGGATGTCATTTCAAGGCATTTGAAATCATTTTGGCTGAGCAGCCTATCATTTTCTGCTCTACTTTAGATGTTTTTCCCTCTCCAATCAACGTTTTAATCAAATTCCACTGTTCCTCAGAGCAATGTCTGGAACGACCCATTTTTCTGGGTATTTCAGTGCGAAATGCACTAAAACCAGCATGCACAACATTTGCTTCCTTCCTTCAATATGGGCCCTAATTGACACCCGTTTCTTCACAGAATCAATCTCCTCACTAATTGAACACAAGGCTGCTATTATTTTGAACATTGCCCTTTCAATTACAGATTCGATTACACAGAATGAGCAGCATGCATGGCATGACTGTTGGGTCTGTTCGTTTGACAATACAATAGTTACTAGTAAATTATTTGCCATGTAGAAATATTAATTCTACCAAAAAATATGATTTACGAGGTTAGTGATGGTGAGCTGCTATCATTTTGTGTGTGTGTGTGTGTGTGTGTGTGTGTGTGTGTGTGTGTGTGTCTGTGTGTGTGTGTGTGTGTGTGTGTGTGTGTGTGTTTTAATAATAAACCTGTTTGTGGCTCATGCTCTCCTTCTACATCCTTGCAGCTCGAAACGATCTGGAGGAGCAAGAGGAGAAGAGAGAGATCAAGAGACATTTGTCCAAAAAGGTACGACAGAGGTGGAGAGTGTCTTCACATCAATGGACATGTTTAGTTGGCTCATGACACCAGCTGTAAATATGAACATGGTTGCTGACACCCTTTAGATCGCAGCCTTTTAAAAAAGATGAACGTGTGTTCTGTTGCATTATCTTGATGTTTCTTAATGACATACAGTATATTTGATATTTGTACGTATTGATGGATGAAGCCATTAATCTGCATACAAAGATTTTTTTTCAGTTGCAGATCTAATCATTTATTAACTTTGAAAGAAAATCATGATATAAATATGTCTACTTTAGTCTAGTTCTGAGTCTAAAGGCGGATAGAAAACATTTGTGCTTTGTTGAATTTATTCATTATTTAACTTATACAACAAAAAAATAAGAAAACAGAGAATTGTTCTTTATACTAACTTTGTCTCCATTTCAAAACATAATTATATGTACATATATTTACGTTGATGTATTTTTCTTTCCTTTTCCTTTTCTCTGTATTTTTATTTTTATTTTTTACTCCAGCCTAAAAAAAGAAATTAACCAGCTACGTCCATTCACAAACATGACCCTCAGACAGACATGTTCCTCAGCATGCAAGTTGCAGGACATTGGGCTGCTGACACCTCTCTTTCTTGCACCCTTTAGCTCAGCCAGAGGCCAACAGTGGAGGAGCTGAGGGAGGCGAAGATCCTCATCCGCTTCAGTGACTACGTGGAGGTCGCCGAGGCTCAGGACTACGACAGGAGAGCAGACAAGCCATGGACTCGGCTAACAGCTGCTGATAAGGTTAACTGCAAAAAAAACCGCACAGAAACCCAAATCCAGAGTTAGTGAAACATTCTTTAAGTAGTCTGAACATGTACACTGTGTGTAAATACGTGTCTATCTGTGTGTTGTTCAGGCTGCTATCAGAAAGGAGCTGAATGAGTTCAAAAGCACAGAGATGGAGGTGCATGAGTCGAGCCGTCATCTGACCAGGTAACACAAACTTCGGGATATATGCAGGAAACTTGAAGTAAAATTTAAAACCTTTTTATTAAACCTTTTTCATTAGAAAAAGTCAAACTGCGTGGCCGGGTTGGCTCAGTTGGTAGGGCAGGCACACATTTCCTTAGAGGTGTATGCCTCGACACAGAGGTCCAGGACTTGAGTCCGACCTGTGGTGGTTTCCTGTATGTCTTCCCCCCTCTCTCTCCATTTTCTCACCTAGCTGTCTTGTCCATTAAAGGCGGAAAAGCCCGAAAAATCATCTTTAAAAAAAGAAAATATTCAAAGTGTAGCATGTCATAAAAATTCATTAAAAACTTCATAGTATGGTTTGTCGTAAAACATTTCATAAAAAAACTGAGTATAGTATGTCAAAATTTCATAGTATAGTATGCCATGAAAACATCACTGTAGTATGTCATAAAAAGCATCCGAAAAAGTCATAGTATAGTATGTCGTGAAGATTTAATTTCAAAAAGCCATAGTATAGTGTGTCATAAAAAGTCATATGATAGTATTTCATAAAAATTGTCATGAGATAGTATAGTATGTCATAAAAGTAATTAAAGAGTATAAGTATAGTATGTCATAAAAATTCATAGAAAGTCATTACTATGGTATAGTATGTCATAAAGACAGTATAGTATGGTGTCAAAATGTAATTAAAAGATGTCATACATGTGTGTGACGTGTAGCATGTCATAAAAAGTCATAGTCAACCATAAAAAAGTTGAAATATAGTGTTTATTTAAAAACATATAAAATCTTAATATTGTATGTTGTAAACATTTCATTAATAATGTTATAGTATGTTGTAAAAAGTTAATAAATCAGTGTGTCATAAAAAGTCTTAGTATGTTGTAAAGATTTCATTTCAAAAGTTTCATGAAAAAGTTTGTCAAAAAAAGTAATCCTAGTAGTAAAAGTAGTCCTAATAAAAGTTGTAAAAAAATGTTGTTAAAGTTTCATAAAATGTCATAGTATGTCGTAAAAAAATAGTTTAAAAAGTCATAGTATAGGATGTTGTAAAGATTTTATATAAACTCATGGTATGTCGTGAAAATGTCATTAAAAGTTCATAGGTCATAGTATAATATAGTGAAAATGTTTTAAAAGTCATAGTTTAGTAAGTCAGTATCATCAAAAAGTCATAGTATAATTTGTTGTAGAATTTCATTAAAAAAGTCATAGTATTTCCTAAAGTCATTAAAAAGTCTTAGAATAGTATGTCATAGTATAGTATGTCAAAAAAAGTCATGAAAAAGTCATAGTATAGTGTGTCAAAAAGTCATAGTATAGTATGTCAAAAAGTCATAGTATGGTATGTCAAAAAGTCATAGTATGTCAAAAAAAAGTCATGAAAAAGTCATAGTATAGTATGTCATAAAGTCATAGTATAGTATGTCATAAAGTCATAGTATAGTTTGTCATAAAGTCATAGTATAGTTTGTCATAAAGTCATAGTATAGTTTGTCAAAAAAAGTCTTAGTATAGTTTGTCAAAAAAGTAATCCTAGTAATAAAAGTAGTAGTAAGTAAAAGTAGTCCTAGTAAAAGGTTTCGTAAAGATTTCATAAAGAGTCATAGTATGTCATAAAAATTTCATAAAAACGTCCTAGTATAGTATGTCGTGAAAATGTCACTAAAAGTCAAAAGGTCTATAATATACTATAATAGAGTAAACATTTTTAAAAGTCATAGTTTAGTATGTCAGTGTCATCAAAAAGTCATAGTATAATTTGTTGTTGAATTTAATTAAAAAAGTCTTAGTATAGTATGTCATAGTATAGTATGTCAAAAAAAGTCATGAAAAAGTCATAGTATAGTATGTCAAAAAAAGTCATGAAAAAGTCATAGTATAGTGTGTCAAAAAGTAATAGTATAGTATGTCAAAAAAAGTCATGAAAAAGTCATAGTATAGTATGTAAAAAAAGTCATAGTACAGTATGTCAAAAAAAGTCATGAAAAAGTCATAGTATAGTATGTCAAAAAGTCATAGTATGTCAAAAAACGTCCTGAAAAAGTCATAGTATAATATGTCAAAAAGTCATAGTATGTCAAAAAACGTCCTGAAAAAGTCATAGTATAATATGTCAAAAAGCCATAGTATAGTATGTCAAAAAGTCATAGTATATTATGTCAAAAAATCATAGTATAGTATGTCAAAAACAGTCATGAAAAAGTCACAGTATAGTATGTCGTATAAAAGTCATAGTATAGTATGTCGTAAAGATTTCATTAAAAAGTCATAGTACAGTATGTCAAAAAAAGTCTTAGATAGTTAGTCAAAAAAGTAATCCTAGTAATAGAAGCAGTAGTAAGTAAAATTAGTCCTAGTATAAAGTATGTTGTAAAAGTTTCATAAAATGTCATAGTATAGTATGTCGTAAAGATTTCATAAAGAGTCAAAGTATGTCATAAAAATGTCATAAATTCCTAGTATAGTATGTCGTGAAAATGTCATTAATAGTCAAAAGGTCATACTATAATATAGCAAACATTTTTAAAAAGTCATAGTTTAATTTGTTGTTGAATTTCATTAAAAAAGTCATAGTATAGTATTTCATAAAGTCATGAAAAAGTCTTAGAATAGTATGTCATGAAAAAGTCATGAAAAAGTCATAGTACAGTATGTCAAAAAGTCATAGTACAGTATGTCAAAAAGTCATAGTATAGTATGTAAAAGAGTCATAGTACAGTATGTCAAAAAGTCATAGTATAGTATGTCGTAAAAAAGTCATAGTATAGTATGTCAAAAAGTTATAGTACAGTATGTCAAAAGTCATGAAAAAATCATAGTACAGTATGTCAAAAAACGTCCTGAAAAAGTCATAGTATAATATGTCAAAAAGCCATAGTATGTCAAAAAGTCATAGTATAGTATGTCAAAAAAAGTCATGAAAAAGTCATAGTACAGTATGTCAAAAAGTTATAGTACAGTATGTCAAAAGTCATGAAAAAGTCATAGTACAGTATGTCAAAAAACGTCATGAAAAAGTCATAGTATAATATGTCAAAAAGCCATAGTATAGTATGTCAAAAAGTCATAGTATAGTATGTCAAA